>NC_079192.1:21405686-21598186 GCF_029499605.1 Hyla sarda | reverse complement strand
CCTGATGAGGTGGTGGATGGTCTCCTGAGGGATGTCCTCCCAGACCTGGACTAAAGCATCCGCCAACTCCTGGACAGTCTGTGGTGGATGGAGCGAGACGTCCCAGATGTGCTCAGTCGGATTCGGGTCTGGGGAACGGGCGGCCAGTCCATAGCATCAATGCCTTCCTCTTACAGGAACTGCTGACACACTCCAGCCACATGAGGTCTATCATTGTCTTGTATTAGGAGGAACCCAGGGCCAACCGCACCAGCATATGGTCTCACAAGGGGTCTGAGGATCTGATCTCGGTACCTAATGGCAGTCAGGCTACCTCTGGCAAGCACATGGAGGGCTGTGCGGCCCCCCCAAAGAAATGCCACTCCACATCATTACTGACCCACCGCCAAACCGGTCATGCCGGAGGATGTTGCAGGCAGCAGAACATTCTCCACAGCGTCTCCAGACTCTGTCACGTCTGTCACATGTGCTCAGTATGAACCTCCTTTCATCTGTGAAGAGCACAGGGTGCCAGTGGCGAATTTGACAATCTTGGTGTTCTCTGGCAAATGCCAAACGTCCTGCACGGTGTTGGGCTGAAAGCACAACCCCCACCTGTGGACGTCAGGCCCTCATACCACCCTCATGGAGTCTGTTTCTGACCGTTTGAGTGGACACATGCACATTTGTGGCCTGCTGGAGGTCATTTTGCAGGGCTCTGGTACTGCTCCTCCTGCTCCTCCTTGCACAAAGGCGGAGGTAGCGGTCCTGCTGCTGGGTTGTTGCCCTCCTATGGCCTCCTCCATGTCTCCTGATGTACTCACCTGTCTCCTGGTAGCGCCTCCATGCTTCTTGCCACAGCTCACATTGATGTGCCATCCTGGATGAGCTACACTACCTGAGCCATTTGTGTGGGTTGTAGACTCAGTCTCATGCTACCACTAGAGGGAAAGCACCGCCAGCATTCAAAAGTCACCAAAACATCAGCCAGGAAGCATAGGAACCGAGAAAGTGGTCTGTGGTCACCAACTACAGAAACACTCCTTTATTGGAGGTGTCTCGCTAATTGCCTATAATTTCCACCTGTTGTCTGTTCCATGTGAAATTGATTGTCAATCAGTGTTCTCCCTGAGTGGACAGTGGGATTTCACAGACGTGTGATTGACTTGGAATTACATGGTGTTGTTTAAAGGAGTACTCCACTGCTCAGCGTTTGGAACAAACTGTTCCGAACGCTGGAGCCGGGTGGTCATGATGTAACGCCCCGCCCTCTCAATGCAAGTCTATAGGAGGGGGCGTGACAGCCATCACACCCCCTCCCATGGACTTGAAATGAAGGGGCGGGGCATGACATCATGAGGGGGCAGGGCTATGACGTCACAAGCTCCCGACTCCAGCGGTCGGGACAGTTTGTTCCAAAAAAAGACAAAAAACTATAAAATAAATAAAAATAAAAAATAATTGCAACATATACTTTTTTTGGCGTACACAACAACGAAGTTTGAAACGTTTTTGTATACAGCAAAATTAAATGGACGTTAAAAAAAAAATATAATAATTTAATAAATAAAAAAGAAAGCAATGTAAACCAAATCTTGAATTCATTTTTTTTTCCTGCCCATCTGTTAATCCGGAACGATAGCGGATTTTTTTTTTACTTCTTTCTGTATCGTCTGGTACCAACCTGGTTCCCGGTCAGTCTTAGCAGCAGGACTCTCATTTCGTCCAGGCTCCGGTTTATTCGATCCCGTCGCTGCTTTTCCACCACAGGCTTCAGGATCTGGAACGGAAGAGGACAGTGAGCAACGGAGGATCCCCAAACAGCACCCTTTATAAGCCTATGGTAAAGGGGAACTCTATCTGATAATACTATGTTATGCCTTGGCAGGGCGCCGAGGGGCGGGGTATGGCACCGACATTCACATCATCCTTATGTCCTGCTCCGCTCACTCAGACCCTGTTTTAGGCATAACGTTGTATTGGTTTTGTTCGGAGCGCTCCTTTAACAGGATAAAAGGAAGCAAGAAGAAATCCTTAGGTAAGAGGAAATAAGATAAGTAGATTTATTTAATTCTTTATTATAAATTTCTCTTTTTTTTTTCCAATAAACTATGTATCATTAATTGGGAACTCTGCCCAAATGTGTTAGAATTCTCCTTTAAATTATATTTACCATCCTTCAAAAGCATCCAAAATCCAACATCACCATATGGGACAATCAGTGGTCTCCAAACCATAGACCTCCAGCTGTTGCAAAATTACAACTTCCAACATGCCCGGACAGCCGTTGGCTGTCCGGGAATCCTGGGAGCTGTAGTTTTTCAACAGGTGGAGGTCCACTGGTTTTCATTAATGTTGACAAATAGAACTGTCATGTGGGGACATGAATTATTTCAAATCTTGTCTACAAACAAAACTTTTTTTTTGTTAATTTAATATTAAAAATGTAAATTATATGAAATATTTTTTAATTTAATATTTATATTTTATTTATTATATTCTTTATTAAATATTTATATTTTATTTAGTTATTACATTAAAAATGTTTTAATTAAATATTTGTATTTCATTTCATTTATTACATTAAATATTTTTTAATTAAATATTTATATTTTATTTATTAATTATATTACATTTTTAATTAAATATTTATATTTTATTTAGTTTTTATATTAAATATTTTTAAATAAATATTTATATTTTAATTATATTAAATATTTATATTTTATTTATTATATTAAATATTTTTAATTATTTATATTTTATTTAATTATATTAAATATTTTTTTAATTTAATATTTACGGTACATTTTATTATATTTTTAATTAAATATTTATATTTTATTTAGTTATTATATTAACATTTTTTGAATTAAATATTTGTATTTCATTTCATTTATTATATTAAATATTTTTTAATTCAATATTTATATTTTATTTATTAATTATATTAAATATTTTTTAATTCAATATTTATATTTTATTTATTAATTACATTAAATATTTATATTTTATTTATTAATTATATTAAATATTTTTTATTAAATATTTATATTTTATTTAATTATATAACATATTTTTTAATTCAATATTTATATTTTATTTATTTCATATTTTCTATGACAACACTTCCTAGTCTTGAAGTGTTACAGTAATTTCTAAGTTTTGATATCGATTAGGGGGGGGCGGGGTAATAAATACTGCAGGGCACAGAGGCAGTAAGTGTTGCCATAGGGACTTTAAAAACACACTTAGATTTAAAAAATAATAAAAATAAAAAAAAAGGGAATAACATGTCTGATCGTGGGGGTCTGGCCGCTGGGGACCCCCATGATCTTTGCCTTGGCATTCCAGTCATCCGGTGCACAGAGTGAACTCCGCTCCTTGCCAGATGATTGGCGGACACACGCCCCCTCCCATAGACAAGAAAGAAGTGGATGTGGTGTGACGCCACAGTCACTGGGTCGGAGATCGCGGGGCGGACGAACCCCGCCCCCCTCCCTGCAATCAGACATGTTATCCCCCAACCTTTGGGAAGGGTACCCCTTTAAGGACCTGTTTACACAGTGCTGAATTTTGTGATGGGCGAAATTCCCTTTTCAGCAGAGTGCCGTGGTACTCAATGGGATTCTGCTGCAGTATTTACAAAATTCGGAAAAATCTGCAGTAAAAATTTTAAGGGGTATCCTGGTGGAATTTTTTATTTTTTTTATTTTTTTATTTAAATCTACTGGTGCCAGAAAGTTAAACAGATTTGTAAATTACTTCTATTAAAAAATCTTAATCCTTCCAGTCCTCGTTGGCTGCTGAATGCTACAGAGGAAATGCTTTTCTTTTTGAATTTCTCTTCTGTCATCACCACAGCGCTCTCTGCTGTCCATTTTAGGAACTGTCCAGAGCAGGGGGAAATCCCCATAGCAAACATGTGCTGCTCTGGACAGTTCCTTAAAATGGACAACAGAGGTCAGCAGAGAGCACTCATGACAGAAGAGAAATCCAAAAAGAAAAATAATTTCCTCTGTAGTATACAGCCCCTAAAAAGTACTGGAATGTTTAAGATTTTTTAATAGAAGTCATTTACAAATCTTTTCTGGCACCAGTTGATAAAAAAAATAAAAATAAAAAAATAAAAAGGGTTTCCACCGGAGTACCTCTTGAAGGATTCCACCAGAAATATAAGCTGGAAACACGCCATTGTTAAAAAAAAAAAAAAAAAAAAATTTACAAATTAAAAATTTACACACTTTTACGTGTTTTTAGGGCCAAAAACATAACATGGCTTTTTTTAATTTTATTTTTTATGAATTTTTTTTTCACACTTTAGTGATTTTTTTTTTTATTTTTTTACATTCGATGGCAGTTTAAAAAAAAAAATAATAATAATAAAAAAAAATAATAATTCTCAAGATATTGTGGCGTTTTCCTCTCAGACTTATATAGGTGAAAAATAAAATAATAAAAAAAGTTATAATAATAATAATTCAATAATAATCCTTGAGTCACATGACAAAATAATCACATGACTTGTAATGCAAAATAGTTAAAACACAATATTTTTAGGAAAAAATAAATAAATAAATAAAGGATTTACAAAACTGCATCATGGAGGAGGTGAACAAAAATGCCAAATAAAAGTGGGGTCTGTTTGTAGCCTTAAGGATGAGAATTAGAAAAAATTATATATATATATATGACTTTCTTCCAGAAACAGCGCCACCCTTGTCCTCAGTTGGTGTATGGTACTGCAGCTCAGATTCATTGAGCTGGAAGGAGATGAGTTGTAATACCGCACACAACCTGAGGACAGGGGGTGGCGTTACTGTTTTTTGGAAGAAAGTTTTTTTTCTCTCTTCAAATCTTCTTAAAGAGACAGTGTCTGCATAAAATAGAAGAGGGATAACACTGTCCCAATAGAAGACAAGGATAAACAGTGCTGTGAGCGATCAGTGTTTCCCAACCAGGGTGCCTCCAGCTGTTGCAAAACTATAACTCCCAGCATGCCCGGACAGCCAAAGGCTGTCCGGGCATGCAGGGAGTTATAGTTTTTGCAACAGCTGGAGGCACTCTGTTGGGAAATACTGATCTATGGCCAACTTTCCCAGACAAGGAGAAAAGTAAAAAAAAAAATCCGCAATATTTCAGTACTGTGTGAATTAACCCTTAATCGCCATCCTATAGGAGTAGGTTGCACATGGCACCCATTCACCCACTACCTATGGACTACAACCCCCAGCATGCTTAAGGTTGTAGTTCACCAGGAATAGCAGAGACACAGATAGCAAAGTGCCAGCAAATAAAAAAAACTAAATGTAACATCGGCCGCCGGTCACATCGTGCGATGTGCACAGACAGGACCATCTGCGTTTCCTACCTTCCTGGACGGGAAAGCCTCCGTACACTCCATGTCGGGCATAGTCATCGCGAAGCACTGAAGCGCCGTCCCCGCACAGGGTTTAAATCCCACTCGTTGGCTCCGCCCACTTCCCGCCTGCTGTATCGCCCACACGCCCCTGGCTCCTCCCCCACCCGCAGCACGTGCTTGCCATTTAGTGACCGGTGACTGTCCTCAGGATGTGCTGGACACACTTCTCACCTATAGGAGGGGGGATTGTATGTGAAGTGGGGGTCATAGTATATGGGGGGGGGTCATATTATATGGGGGGTCATAGTAAATGAGGGGGGTCATAGTATATGAGGGTGGTCATAGTATATGAGGGGGTCATAGTATATGAGGGGGTCATAGTATATGGGGGGGTCATAGTATATGAGGGGGTCATAGTATATGGGGGGTCATAGTATATGAGGGGGGTCATAGTATATGAGGGGGGTCATAGTATATGAGGGGGGTCATAGTATATGAGGGGGTCATAGTATATGGGGGGTCATAGTATATGAGGGGGTCATAGTATATGGGGGGTCATAGTATATGAGGGGGGTCATAGTATATGAGGGGGGGGTCATAGTATATGAGGGGGGTCATAGTATATGAGGGGGGTCATAGTATATGGGGAGGGGGTCATAGTTTATGAGGGGGGTCATAGTATATGAGGGAGGGTCATAGTATATGAGGGGGGGTCATAGTATATGGGGGGGGGGTCATAGTATATGAGAGGGGGTCATAGTATATGGGGGGGGTCATAGTATATGAGGGGGGTCATAGTATATGAGGGGGATCATAGTATATAAGAGGGGGTCATGGTATATGAGGGGGTCATGGTATATGAGGGGGGTCATAGTATATGAGGGGGTCATAGTATATGAGGGGGTCATAGTATATGGGGGGGGTTATAGTATATGAGGGGGTCATATGATATGAGAGGGGGTCATAGTATATGGGGGGTCATAGTATATGAGGGGGGTCATAGTATATGAGGGGGTCATAGTATATGAGAGGGGGTCATAGTATATGAGGGGGTCATGGTATATGAGGGGGTCATAGTATATGAGGGGGTCATAGTATATGAGGTGGTCATAGTATATGAGGGGGTCATAGTATATGAGAGGGGGTCATAGTATATGAGGGGGTCATAGTATATGAGAGGGGGTCATAGTATATGAGGGGGTCATAGTATATGAGGGGGGTCATAGTATATGAGGGGGGTCATAGTATATGAGGGGGTCATAGTATATGAGAGGGGGTCATAGTATATGAGGGGGGTCATAGTATATGAGAGGGGGTCATAGTATATGGGGGTGTCATAGTATATGAGGGGGTCATAGTATATGAGGGGGGTCATAGTATATGAGAGGGGGTCATAGTATATGAGAGGGGGTCATAGTATATGAGGGTGGTCATAGTATATTGGGGGGGGTAATAGTATATGAGGGCGGGGTCATAGTATATTAGGGGGGTTATAGTATATGAGAGGGGGTCATAGTATATGGGGGGACATAGTATATTGGGGGGGTAATAGTATATGAGGGGGGGCATAGTATATTGGGGGGTAATAGTATATGAGGGGGGCATAGTATATTAGGGGGGTAATAGTATATGAGGTGGTCATAGTACATGAGAGGGGGTCATAGTATATGAGGGGGGGTCATAATATATGAGAGGGGGTCAAAGTATATGAGAAGGGGTCATAGTATATGAGGGTGGTCATAGTATATGGGGGTAATAGTATATGAGGGGGGTCATAGTATATCAGGGGGGTAATAGTATATGAGGGGGTCATGGTATATGAAGGGGGGTCATAGTATATGAGAGGGGGTCATAGTATATGGGGGTGTAATAGTATATGAGGGGGGTCATAGTATATTAGGGGGGTAATAGTATATGAGGGGGTCATGGTATATGAAGGGGGGTCATAGTATATGAGAGGGGGTCATAGTATATGGGGGGGGTCATAGTATATGAGGGGGGTCATAGTATATGGGGGTCATAGTATATGGGGGGTCATAGTATATGGAGGGGTCATAGTATATGGGGGGTCATAGTATATTAGGGGGGTCATAGTATATGGGGGGGTCATAGTATATGGGGGGGTCATAGTATATGAGGGGGGTCATAGTATATGAGAGGGGTCATAATATATGAGAGGGGGTCATAGTACATGAGAAGGGGTCATTGTATATGTGGGTGGATCATAGTATATGAGGGGGGTCATAGTATATGGGGGGTCATAGTATATGGGGGGTCATAGTATATGGGGGGGTTCTAGTATATGAGGGGGGTCATAGTATATGAGAGGGGGTAATAGTATATGAGGGGCGTCATGGTATATGAAGGTGGGTCATAGTATATGAGAGGGGGTCATTGTAGATGGGGGTGGATCATAGTATATGAGGGAGGTCATAGTATATGGGGGGGGTCATAGTATATGAGGGGGGTCATAGTATATGTGGATAGGATTAGACACTGTGACAGTACATATGGATCAGAGCAGTAATAACCTGAGATGGTGCAGTAATATAGTACATATAGATCTATACAGTAGACAATCCCCAATACAATGATCCGGTGTCCTCCCCCTTACATACAATGATCCGGTGTCCTCCCCCCTACATACAATGATCCGGTGTCCTCCCCCCTACATACAATGATTCGGTGTTCTCCCCCCTACATACAATGATCCAGTTTCCTCCCCCCTACATACAATGATCCCGTGTCCTCCCCCCTACATACAATGATTTGGTGTTCTCCCCCCTACATACAATGATCCAGTTTCCTCCCCCCTACATACAATGATCCAGTTTCCTCCCCCCTACATACAATGATCCAGTGTCCTCCCCCCTACATACAATGATCCGGTGTCCTCCAACCTACATACAATGATCCGGTGTCCTCCACCCTACATACAATGATCCGGTGTTCTCCCCCCTACATACAATGATCCGGTGTCCTCCACCCTACATACAATGATCCAGTTTCCTCCCCCCTACATACAATGATCCGGTGCCCTCCCCCCTACATACAATGATCCGGTGTCCTCCCCCCTACATACAATGATCCGGTGTCCTCCAACCTACATACAATGATCCGGTGTCCTCCCCCCTACATACAATGATCCGGTGTCCTCCCCCCAACATACAATGATCCGGTGTCCTCCACCCTACATACAATGATCCGGTGTCCTCCCCCTACATACAATGATCCGGTGTCCTCCCCCTACATACAATGATCCGGTGTCCTCCCCCCTACATACAATGATCCAGTGTCCCCCCCCCTACATACAATGATCCAGTGTCCCCCCCCCCCCTAGATACAATGATCCGGTGTCCTCCCCCCTACATACAATGATCCGGTGTCCTCCCCCCTACATACAATGATCCGGTGTCCTCCCCCCTACATACAATGATCCGGTGTCCCCCCCCCCCTACATACAATGATCCGGTGTCCTCCCCCCTACATACAATGATCCGGTGTCCTCCCCCCTACATACAATGATCCGGTGTCCCCCCCCCCTACATACAATGATCCGGTGTCCTCCCCCCTACATACAATGATCCAGTGTTCCCCCCCCCCCCCCTAGATACAATCAACTGGTGTCCTCCCCCCTACATACAATGATCCGGTGTCCTCCCCCCTACATACAATGATCCGGTGTACTCCCCCCTAGATACAATGATCCGGTGTCCTCCCCCCTCCCCTCTGGATGCAATGATCCAGTGTCCTCCCCCCCTCCTTCCCCCCTGGATGCAATGATCCGGAGTCCTCCCCTCTGTGGGATCAGATATTACAGTCAGATACAGACGGAGAACACTCTCAGATAGATTGTCTGTTATACGGAGTCCTGGTCTAGTCTCTGTAGTAAATACACGACCCTGCTAAGAAAATAAATAAATAATACAAGGAAAACGTAAAGTGACACAAGAGGAGAGGGAGAAATAAAAAAGCGACTCTGGTGGGACTCGAACCCACAACCTTTGAATGACTACACCAGCTAGAAGTCCAATGCGCTATCCATTGCGCCACAGAGCCACGTGCTGTCTGATAGTGGCAGCGCGTCCCATGAGCTGATCTATCCTGAGGAAACCATCAGAGGATGGGAACTGACAGTACCTTATATTATACTATAGTGTGCGGTTATTATATTATACCATAGTGTGCGGTTATTATATTATACTATAGTGTGCGGTTATTATATTATACTATAGTGTGCGGTTATTATATTATACTATAGTGTGCGGTTATTATATTATACTATAGTGTGTGGTTATTATATTATACTATAGTGTGTAGTTATTATATTATACTATAGTGTGTGGTTATTATATTATACTATAGTGTGCGGTTATTATATTATACTATAGTGTGCGGTTATTATATTATACTATAGTGTGCGGTTATTATATTATACTATAGTGTGCGGTTATTATATTATACTATAGTGTGCGGTTATTATATTATACTATAGTGTGCGGTTATTATATTATACTATAGTGTGTAGTTATTAGATTATACTATAGTGTGCGGTTATTATATTATACTATAGTGTGCGGTTATTATATTATACTATAGTGTGCGGTTATTATATTATACTATAGTGTGTAGTTATTATATTATACTATAGTGTGCGGTTATTATATTATACTATAGTGTGCGGTTATTATATTATACTATAGTGTGTAGTTATTATATTATACTATAGTGTGCGGTTATTATATTATACTATAGTGTGTAGTTATAATATACTACAGTGTGCGGTTATTATATTATACTATAGTGTGCGGTTATTATATTATACTATAGTGTGCGATTATTATATTATACTATAGTGTGTAGTTATTATATTATACTATAGTGTGTAGTTATTATATTATACTATAGTGTGTGGTTATTATATTATACTATAGTGTGCGGTTATTATATTATATTATACTATAGTGTGTGGTTATTATATTATACTATAGTTTGTGGTTATTATATTATACTATATTGTGTAGTTATTATATTATACTATAGTGTGTAGTTATTATATTATACTATAGTGTGCGGTTATTATATTATACTATAGTGTGCGGTTATTATATTATACTATAGTGTGTAGTTATTATATTATACTATAGTGTGCGGTTATTATATTATACTATAGTGTGTAGTTATTATATTATACTATAGTGTGCGGTTATTATATTATACCTATAGTGTGTAGTTATTATATTATATTATACTACAGTGTGTGGTTATTATATTATACTATAGTGTGCGGTTATTATATTATACTATAGTGTGCGGTTATTATATTATACTATAGTGTGCGGTTATTATATTATACTATAGTGTGCAGTTATTATATTATACTATAGTGTGCGGTTATTATATTATACTATAGTGTGCGGTTATTATATTATACTATAGTGTGTAGTTATTATATTATACTATAGTGTGCGGTTATTATATTATACTATACTGTGTGGTTATTATATTATACTATAGTGTGTGGTTATTATATTATACTATAGTGTGTGGTTGTTATATTATACTATAGTGTGCGGTTATTATATTATACTATAGTGTGCGGTTATTATATTATACTATAGTGTGCGGTTATTATATTATACTATAGTGTGTAGTTATTATATTATATTATACTATAGTGTGTAGTTATTATATTATACTATAGTGTGCGGTTATTATATTATACTATACTGTGTGGTTATTATATTATACTATAGTGTGTGGTTATTATATTATACTATAGTGTGTGGTTATTATATTATACTATAGTGTGCGGTTATTATATTATACTATAGTGTGCGGTTATTATATTATACTATAGTGTGCGGTTATTATATTATACTATAGTGTGCGGTTATTATATTATACTATAGTGTGTAGTTATTATATTATACTATAGTGTGTGGTTATTATGTTATACTATAGTGTGCGGTTATTATATTATACTATAGTGTGTAGTTATTATATTATACTATAGTGTGCGGTTATTATATTATACTATAGTGTGCGGTTATTATATTATACTATAGTGTGTAGTTATTATATTATACTATAGTGTGCGGTTATTATATTATACTATAGTGTGTAGTTATTATATTATACTATAGTGTGCGGTTATTATATTATACTATAGTGTGTGGTTATTATATTATACTATAGTGTGCGGTTATTATATTATACTATAGTGTGCGGTTATTATATTATACTATAGTGTGCGGTTATTATATTATACTATAGTGTGCGGTTATTATATTATACTATAGTGTGTAGTTATTATATTATACTATAGTGTGTAGTTATTATATTATACTATAGTGTGCGGTTATTATATTATACTATAGTGTGTAGTTATTATATTATACTATAGTGTGCGGTTATTATATTATACTATAGTGTGTAGTTATTATATTATATTATACTATAGTGTGCAGTTATTATATTATACTATAGTGTGTAGTTATTATATTATACTACAGTGTGCGGTTATTATATTATACTATAGTGTGTAGTTATTAATTATATTATACTATAGTGTGTGGTTATTATATTATACTATAGTGTGTAGTTATTAATTATATTATACTATAGTGTGCGGTTATTATATTATACTATTGTGTGCAGTTATTATATTTTACTATTGTGTGTGGTTATTATATTATACTATAGTGTGTAGTTATTAATTATATTATACTATAGTGTGCGGTTATTATATTATACTATTGTGTGCGGTTATTATATTTTACTATTGTGTGCGGTTATTATATTATACTATTGTGTGCAGTTATTATATTTTACTATTGTGTGTGGTTATTATATGATGGTATGTTACAGTTATACTGTATTCTGCCTATTATATTCTATGGTCAGCATTTTACATTGTTTGGTCAGTATATTATATCTTTCATATATTGCACTATATGATTAGTATATTATTAGGATATTACATTTTATAGTCAGTATATTATATGTTCCGGTTTGTATGCTATAGCATACGGTCAGTATATTATATATGTATATCAGATAGTCTGTACATCCTTATACACGGTCTGTATATTATATTACATGGTCTGTATATTACAGTATACAGTTAGTATACTATGCGGTTGATATCTTGCACTATGTTACTATATTTTATCATTAATGTATCACACTATACGTTCAGTATGCTACGTTATGTTTGCAGTATATGACATAATCCTGACCACAGAGTTTCAGACACCATGTGCCTAGAAGTGTGCCCGGAGTGTGAACATGGCACCTGTGTTCATTTACACTTGTGAGGATAGTGAGTGTGAGTGTGTATGGAGGGGGGAGGGGTGGTTGTCACCTCCTCCCTGGCTCCTTTGTTTCCTCCTATATGCTGTGCTCTCTGTTCTATTATTATAATGCAGGTTGTTATACTATGTATCCTCTATATAGGAATAGAATTACCAAACACCAGGGCAAAAGCCCCGGGTAAAAAAAAAAAAAAAAAAAACTTTTGAAACAACCCCTAAAAATTAACATTTATTGTATCTGGCTAAAATATTGTTATTAACCCCCAACAGTGATTAAAATAGTTCAGAACGGACGCTGTAAGCTGTATTACAATAAGGAGTTAACATTCCACATATCTATGTATCATGGCCCTGCAGTGCCTTTGTGCTTAGGTCCATTCTGTTATGTTAAAAAACACACTCAATTGCCCGGTGGGCAATTGAGTGTGTTTTTTAACGTAACAGAACGGACCTAAGCACAAAGGCACTGCAGGGCCATGATACATAGATATATGGAGTGTTAAAGGGGTATTCCAGGAAAAAACTTTTTTTTATATATCAACTGGCTCGAGAAAGTTAAACAGATTTGCGAATTACTTCTATTAAAAAAAATCTTAATCCTTCCAATAATTATCAGCTGCTGAAGTTGAGTTGTTCTTTTCTGTCTGGCAACGGTGCTCTCTGCTGACATCTCTGCTTGTCTCGGAAACTGCAGTAGAAGAGATTTGCTATGGGCATTTGCTTCTACTCTAAACAGTTCCCGAGACAGGTGTCATCAGAGAGCACTTAGACAGAAAAGAACAACTCAACTTCAGCAGCCCATAAGTACTGAAAGGATTAAGATTTTTTTTTATAGAAGTAATTTACAAATCTGTTTAACTTTCTGGAGCCAGTTACATATATATATATATATATATATATATATATAAATTGCTGGATAACCCCTTTAACTCCTTATACTAAGACAGCTTACAGCGTCCGTTTGGAACTATTTTAATCACTGTTGGGGGTTAATAACAATATTTTAACCAGATACAATAAAAGTAAATTTTAAGGGGTTGTTTCAAAAGGTTTTTTTTTTTTGCCCTGGGGTTTGGTAGTTCTATTAGCTAAGGGCCCCTTACTGCCCTAGGGTCATATAGGCTAACTCTATATAGGAATGACACAATAATATTCATGGAGAACAAGAAGTCCACATTCTGTTCTGTGCGGCATCTACTCTGGCCCAAAATAGTCCTAGTGGTGAGAAATCCCATGAGGTTTGTAAAGGAGAAACCAAACAGGAACTGAGTGGCACTTCTTTAGGACAGATCAAAGCTTTCTCAGACAGGAAGGTGTTAAGTGCTCGGACACACTTCACGACACAAGTTGGCCTGAAGCCGTGTAGACATCATGCGGAAGCCTTCTCATTAACACGTCCATGTTACCATCACTTTGGGTCCTGGGAACTAGTCCTCCATAGTCTTCTCATTGGGACCTAAAGGCGCGTTAACAAGTGCAATCTAAGGGTCTATTCACACGGCAGAATTTCCGCTTGTGGAATTCAGCCTCAAATTAAAGCCCATAGACTTCTATGGGATTCTGCGCTTCCATTCAAGCTTCTGAATTTCCGCTTGCGGAATTCCGCCTCAAATTAAAGGAAAACGGTCACCTGTTCACCCGCACTATAACCCGATACAACGGGTTATAGTGCAGGTGAACAGGAGACCGATGCAGGCTATACCTACCTGCAGTCCGGAACCCCGATCCTCCAAAGGTCCCCCTTGTTCCAGCGCTCTCTTGCGCTCTGAGGCGGTCCCGCTGGCTAGATTTAAATATTCATAAGGGCTGGTTACATGAGCGCTCATGCCTACTGAGCACTCATGTGACCGGTGATGCGCCGGCGCTTATGAATATTTAAATCTAGCCTGCGGGAACGCCTCAGAGCACAAGAGAGCGCTGGAAGAAGGGGGACCTTTGGAGGATCGGGGTTCCGGACTGCAGGTAGGTATAAGTAGTCCGAGACCCCGCATCGGTCTCCTGTTCACCCGCACTATAAGCCGGCGTATTGGGTCATAGTATGGGTGAACAGGTGACCGTTTTCCTTTAAAGCCCATAGACCTCTATGGGATTCCGCACTCCCATTCACACTTCTGAATTTTCGCTTGCGGAATTCTGCTTGCGGAACTTCAGAAGTCACTCAAGCCAGAGCGGGTCTACAGTGCGCTGGACATTAGAGGCAGCAGTGACGGCTGATCCTGCTATAGGGTGCGACTCCCAATAGCTCTTGGCTGAATAGGCTTTATCCAACAGCTGCCTTAAAGGGGTACTCCGGTGGAATTTTTTTTTTTTTTTAAATCAACTGGTGTCAACAGATTTGTAAATTACTTCTATTAAAAAATCTTAATCCTCCCAGTAGTTATCAGCTGCTGTATGCTACAGAAAAAGTTTTTAGTTCTTTCCAATCAGACCACAGTGCTCTTTGCTGAAACCTCTGACCACGTCAGGAATTGTCCCAAGAAGGAGCAGATCCCCATAGCAAACATATTCTGCTCTGGACAGTTCCTGATACGGACAGATGTGTCAGCAGAGAGCACTGTGGTCAGACAGAAAAGAACTACACAACTTTTTGTTCAGCATACAGCAGCTGATAAGTACTGGAAAGATTAAGATTTTTAAATAGAAGTAATTTACAAATCTGTTTAACATTCTGGCACCAGTTCATAAAAAAAAAAAAAAATAGGTTTTCTACTGGAGTACCCCTTTAATGGGAATAATTGGTATAGATAGGTTGTCAGCACTCCATAGGTGGTGGTGCAAATGGAGGTAGGTACATAGAAAGTCAAGGTCATTAAATTTTGCTAGAAACATATTTTATTGAATTTTTAAGTGTTAGGGTATATGGGACGCGTTTTGGCAAACACCTTGTCTTCATCAGCTGACAGCCGAAACACCTTGCGACCCTTATATGTGAAACTTCAATAAACAGGGTGAGTGCTTGGACCGTGACATATCTAATATGTAGGGGCAGCATAACCCCAAACCTTCTGAGAACATCTGGACCACCTTTTACTTTGTTGCAGAGTTAACTTTGGACAATAAACGATACACCTCAAATTTTTACAATAGGTCACTTCTCCCTGAACCTATTTCGATAGGTGACCCATTTCTTTTTCAAGACTCATGAACCTAAAGAAGGAAGTTATAGGCGGAAGAGTAATACTGTTGCTGGGTGCTTTCACACCACGTTTTCAGCCTACGGCTGCCAGGTCCGGCTGGGGGAGGGGAAAACTGTGCACTCCCGTACCCCAGCCGGACTGGAGCTGAAATCCATTGACTTTAATGAGCCGACTGGAGTCACCGTTTGACTTCGGTTGGCTCATTTTCTGACCGTTTTAGGTGACTCTGATCAGCTCATTAAAATCAATGGATTTCAGCGCCGGTCTGGCTGGGGTACGGGAGCGCACGGTTTTCCCCCTCCCCTAGCTGGATCCGGCAGCCGCAGGCTGAAAACGTGGTGTGAAAGCTCCCTTAGAAACATTAACATCAGTTCTAGATTGTTCAGAGTCTCTTCTGTTGTTGTCCTGGTAATGTAGAGGTTTGTAATAAGGTCCAAATGGGCATGTTTATATTATTATTATTATTATTGATGTTGTGGTTGTGGTTGTTGGTTGTTGTGCTTGTTGGTTGTTGTGCTTGTTGGTTGTTGTTTGTTGTGGTTGTTGTTTGTTGTGGTTGTTGGTTGTTCCGGCTGTTGTTTGTTTGTTGTTGTTTATGATATAGTTATTGTTAAAGGGGTACTCCACCCCTAGACATCTTGTCCCCTCTCCAAAGGATAGGGGATAAGATGTCTGATCGTGGGGTTCCCGCCACTGGGAACCTCCGAGATCTCCCTGCTGCACCCGGTGTTTGTTTAGAGTGTCGGGTGCAGCGCCGAAGTGCCAGAGGCCCGTGACGTCACGGCAGCATCCCGCTCGTGACGTCACGGCCACGCCCTCTCAATGCAAGTCTATGGGAGGGGGCATAGACTTGCATTGTCAGGGCGTGGCCGTGACTTCACTAGCGGGGCGCGACCGTGACATCACGAGCCTTCGCCCCGCATTGCCAGTCATCCGGCACGGAGCGAAGTTTGCTTTGTGCATTGGATGTCTGGGGTGCTGCAGCCAAGATTCCCAGCGGCGGGACCCCCACGATCAGACATCTTATCCCCTGTCCTTTGGATAGGGGATAAGATGTCTAGGGGCGGAGTAGCCCTTTAATGGTGGTAGTGGTGGAGGAGTATTTGAAATGTCATCTTGAATGTACACTTGTACCCTAGGACCAACAGGGTCCTACACCTGGGTAATAAATGGGACATGGTAGGTGGGGTGGTGGGCATATTGAAGAAAAGAGTAGAATAGGGCAAAAACAAATCATGACTTTTACATTCCTAATATTCCACAGGTTGTCTATGTAAACATTCACACAAGGTATATCATGAAATGGTCCAGCAAAAGCCATTGTAGAGGACTTTATGGCGCTCAATGAGATCAGGCCAAAGAAGGATAGGATTAGTTGTTTGGCCTCTTTTGCCTTTTTTTTTTTACATTTAGTTTTTTATATGTGAGTCTTCAAATGGGTTGTAAACTGAACATTTGTTTGCTACTTGTGGTTCCCATGGTCTGGTCTTCACCATTTGTTTAGGTCACACCTCAAGGGGTTACGGAGGAGAGACAAAAGAGAAGAGGTGAGAGAGACAAAGCTCAAAAGTGTTTCTGACACACTCCTCAAGGCACAACTGTAGAATTTTATTACATGGAAGGGGATGGGAGAAAAAAGGAGTCTTATCATTCAAGACTCTTGGGCTGACTGACAAATCACTTAATAAAGAAAATAATTCCTTTTTGTCTTTAATAAGTCAACTTTGGTCCACTGAAGATCCTTTCTTTGCAGATTTTTTTCTTAAAGCGTACCTGTCATAGTGCCCCCCCCCCCCAAAAAAAAGTGATATATTACTCAGTACCTAATCCTGATCGTGTATATATCATTTGTATGTGTCTAAGACCTATATATCCCTAACAAATAGCATTTATATTTTGCTCACTTGCTTTTTATTCTTGCCTTATGGAGGGGGCTTGTCCATCTCTCTCCCTCACTGTGGATTACTCATCTGCTTTGAGTCTGGGAGAAGCTTGGCAGTCTACAAATCACTGTACAGTACTTTTTATGCATTCATTTTCTATCTGTTCCTAGTAAAGCTGGATGCTCATCAACATAGCTGTCACTAAGTGTGTCATTCAGCTTCCACAGACTCCTGAATGTCTGATCAGCTTCCTTGTCATTCAGGAGTCAGAAGCTTTGGCTGTTCAAGCATGCTGGGAGTTGTAGTTTTGCAAGAGCTGGAGGTGCAGTGTTTGTAAAGCACTGTGTTAGAGCAGTGTTGCAAAACTACAACTCCCAGCATGCCCACACATCCTTTGTCTGTAGTTTTGCAAGAGCTGGAGGCGCACAGACGGAGAATGCACAGCTCTAATAGAGTTGTACAAAGATTGTACCCCCAGCTATTGTAAAACTACAACTCCCATCATGAGAGTTGTAGTTTTGGAACATCTGAAGGCTGTAGTGGTGCAATGGTGATCTCTTATTCTGGATACCAACTCACTTTGTGGCCGGTATTCAGTTTGCTGCACAATACAGAGTAGTCTGTCTGCATAAAGACAGATGACCCCTAGTGGCGGCTATTTTCATTTTTAATTTTTTTGGTAAAATTTGCATATTTTTTTAAATAAATATATATTAAAAAAGTCATCCTATTAGTAGTACTAAAAAAATATAAAAAGTTTTTCATAATGACAGTGCCTCTTTAAAGTGGTATTCTACCCAAAGGCATGTATTCCCCTACACGCTGGTTGATAAATGGTTAAGTGATGGGGTCCTGCCATTGAGCATAGTGTGTGACAGTTTACGTCAGTACTATAGGCTTCAAGTAGAGTAGAAGGGCACATGTGTGTCATTTTAGTCAGACTATTTTATAACATCTTCTGGCAATTGATTGGGGGCCTAGCTGTCCTAGCTTCTATCACCTACCCAGTGGCTAAATGGTAAGTGTTTCTGGTTGGGAAACCCCTTAAAGCCATAAATGCTTCTGGTTGGGAAACCCCTTAAAGCCGGCAAGGGACATCAGATCACACCGGTGGAAGTGAATCGCATATTTGATCACTCACATGGCTCTAAGCATCAACATGGTAGACTGATCTAACCCTTATAGGACAGAATTGCTGATATATTTTATATTATTTAACTTTTTGATCCCATAGAGGACCTGTCTATTGTTAAAAGTGTACTCCGGTGGAATTTTTTTTTAATCAACTGGTGCCCGAAAGTTAAACATATTTGTGAATTTCTACTGATTAAAAATCTTAATCCTTCCATTACTTATGAGCTGCTGTATACTACAGAGGAAGTTCTTTTATTTTTTTTATTTATTTTTTTGTCTGACCACAGTGCTCTCTGCTCACACCTCTGTCCTTGTCAGGAACTGTCCAGAACAGGAGATGTTTGCTATGAGGATTTATTCCCGCTCTGGACAGTTTCTGACATGGACAGAGGTGGCAGCAGAGAGCACTGTGGTCAGACAGAAAAGAACTACACAACTTTCTCTGGAGCATACAGCAGCTGATAAGCACTGGAAGGGTTAAGAGTTTTAAATAGAAGTCATTTACAAACTTTTCGGCACCAGTTAATAAAAAAATAAAAAAAATGTTTTCCAACAGAGTACCCCTTTAAGGACACACTTCAGGGAAGCTTAGAAAGGCGAGACAGATCCTTCTGCCCCACTCCGCACCATATCAGTCAATTGTCAGACAATTTACTTACTAGGTAAATTGACTGAAGGGAATAATTCCAAGCAGTGACTGTGAAGATCCATGGTCACCTGATCATTACCACACAGTACCATGACCGGAGGCTCTGTTGCACTCACTTCACTAGCAAAGGTTGGTGTTTTTTCCACCTATGTGCCCGCTATATTTTTGAAAAGTTTAGGACAATGCAAGAATATGTAAGCATTGGTGGTTCAGTGGTAGAATTCTCGCCTGCCACGCGGGAGGCCCGGGTTCGATTCCCGGCCAATGCAACATAAGATTTTGCTTCCCTTTTTACGTTTTTAAAACTTGTTATGAGTTTCCTATAGCTATGGTCCGTTTATGATTTTAGTAGTTAAAGGAGAAAGCTCATACCTGGAAGTACAGAAAAACATTTTAAATCGACAGGGGTCCTGTACGGAGCCCCAGCTCTCCTCAGATGGGCGCATCACGACCCTGCCTGAAGTGGGGGCCGCCACGCCCCCTCTCTAAGGAAGAGAGCCGAAGGTTGCTGAACGGCTCTCCCATAGAGATATATGGAGGGGGCGTGGCGGATCCTGCTTTTTGCGGGGGGGTCGTGACACGCTGCTCTGGGGGAGAGTTGGGGCTCTGTATAGGAGATCGTGGGGGGCCCCAGCTCTTGGACCCCCCGTGATCTAAAACTTATCCGGCATGCTCTACATGGGCTTGAGGGTGGAAGAGATGGTATAGAGCAGTGGTCTCAAACTGCGGCCCTCCAGATGTTGCAAAACTTCAACTCCCAGCATGCCCGGACAGCCGTTGGCTGTCCGGGCATGCTGGGAGTTGAAGTTTTGCAACATCTGGAGGGCCACAGTTTGAGATCACTGGTGTAGAGATTTTTATTTCCTCACTTGTGCTCTTGAAAAAGTTTTCAAAAGTTCTGGAAACCTATGTGTTGAATCATTGGTGGTTCAGTGGTAGGGTTCTCACTTACTATGGGGGAGACCTGGGTTCGATTCCTAGCCAATGTGAGTGATGACTTTTATTTTTTCAAATTAAGATATATATACAGTGACCCCCCCGACCTACGATGGCCCCGACATATGATCAAATCGACATACGATGGCCTCTCAGAGGCCATCGCATGTCGATGTCAGCATCGACGTACGATGCTTTGTTATGTCGGGGCCATCGCATTAAGTGCTATCCGGCAGTGCCAAATACTTAAGCTGCTGCCGGATAGCAGCTTAATGTTCCCCGTGTGGTGCGGTAAGTATTACTTACCCCTCCACGATGCTCCGGGGTGCCCTCTGGGTCCAGCGCTGGTCTTCCGATGTCTTCTCGGCCCTCTCCGATGACGTCAATACGCTGCTGCGCACGTCATCCAATAGGAATGGCGTACGCAGCGGCGTAATGACGTCGCTACGCAGGCCCAGTAAGGCATTGCGGAAGAAAGCGGAGGACCGGAGAAGACAGCAGAGGACCGGAGAAGACAGCGGAGGACCGGAGAAGACAGAAGAGGACCGGAGAAGACAGAAGAGGACTGGAGAAGACAGAAGAGGACCGGAGAAGACAGAAGAGGACCGGAGAAGACAGCGGAGGACCGGAGAAGACAGCGGAGGACCGGAGAAGACGGCAGAGGACCGGAGAAGACGGCAGAGGAAAGGAGAAGACGTCAGAGGACCGGAGAAGACGTCAGAGGACCGGAGAAGACAGCGGAGGACCGGAGAAGACAGCGGAGGACCGGAGAAGACAGCGGAGGACCGGAGAAGACAGCGGAGGACCGGAGAAGACAGCGGAGGACCGGAGAAGACAGCAGAGGACCGGAGAAGACAGCAGAGGACCGGAGAAGACAGCAGAGGACCGGAGAAGACAGCGGAGGACCGGAGAAGACAGCGGAGGACCGGAGAAGACAGCGGAGGACCGGAGAAGACAGCGGAGAGCCCAGCGGAGTCCCGGGGACACCATCTCGAGCGGCGGGGACAGGTGAGTACAGCTTTCTATACTTTACATTGCACGAATCCCTCAACATACAATGGATTCGACAAACGATGGCTCGTTTGGAACGAATTACCATAGTATGTTGAGGGACCACTGTATATATATATATATATATATATATATATATATGTCATCCACAGGAAAGGACTGCAGCACACAAAAAAGATTATTTCAAATCCACGTGTAGTTTATTTCATCCTCAGCACAGTAAACAGGGGCAACGTTTCAACGATCTCACATCGTCTTTCTCAAGCATGATAGAAGTTAATTAAGAGGCTCCTTGTAAAGCCCAAACATGTGCAACAATAATTAAATACAATAATGAATAATCATAATAAAAAAAAAACTGTGTTACAGTAATAATAATAAAAGCTGAGGACATAGTTGTGCAAATAAAAATCCCCATAAAGTGCATATTATCCAGCATACGGTATAATTGCCAATTAGAAACTATAAATACACTCACCCTGACTCGTGCGGCTCATTAAACACGACTTAGCGTGGGTAAAAAAACAAATGCGCAAGCGGAAGCATAATGCCCGTGACTTGCGTCAGGAGGAAGCCAGAGTGAGGCTGGACTCCAGCCAATCACAAAACAGCATTCTCGTTACCTGGATACCAGGATCCCCTGGTTATGCGCAGGTCCAGAGAGTACCTGTTGCATGCGAAAGGGCCATCTTTAAATCTGGAAAGACTTGAATAGTATATATAACCCATCACATAGATCATCGGGCAAGTAATTAAAGGGTACCTCTCATCAATAAAACTTTTGATTTATTATAGATTAATGTATGCAGAATAACTTTACAATTGCATGTTATTAAAAAATATGCTTCTTTCTATTTAATTTTCCACTTTGAAAAAATGACCACTAGGGGTCTCCCTACCAGTCCTGGCAGCAAGCATTTCAGACTCATGCTCGAGTCCTAAACACTACGAGCTGCCAGTCTGCTTTGTTCACAAAGGAGAACACTTAGAGCTGCCAGCCTGCTTTGTTCACAGCCTGTTTGGCTGTGAACAAAGCAGGCTGGCAGCTCTGAGTGTTTAGGACTCCAGCATGAGTCAGAAATGCTTGCTGCCAGTACTGATCGGGAAAAATACAATAGAAAGAAGCATATTTTTCATTAACATGTTATTGGAAAGTTATTCAACATTCATTAATCTAAAATATATCAAAAGCTTATTTGATGAGAGGTACCCTTTAAGCTGGTGTATTTCATTACAGTCATACAAACAAGCATCACAGCCCCCATTTAGCAAGACGGAACGGGCGCAAAACCTCACGTCAGTTTCATCTGCCATCGGATATGTACCTATTCAGACCCCAGTGCTGGGGAGGAATTTTGCCCCCATCAACACGTCCATCTGTCATATCTGTCTTCTATATGTACAGTGACCCCCCGACCTACAAAGGCCCCAACATAGGCCCGACAATTTCAGTATGCAATGGCCTCTCAGAGGACATCGCATGATGAAGGCAGCATCAACATACGATGCTTTTGTATGTAGGGGCCATCGCATAAATGGCTATCCGGCAGCGCAGACTGCTTCACCTGCCGCCAAATAGCCGTTTACGGTGCCCCGTGTGCTCCGGTGATGTCTCTTACCTGTCCTCGGGGCTACGGAGTGTCCTCTCCGGGATTCCCTGCATCGCCGGCGCTCTCCATCGTCGTTACCATGTCGCCGTGCACGCTGTCCTGTCATC
This sequence comes from Hyla sarda, assembly GCF_029499605.1. Lineage (NCBI taxonomy): Eukaryota > Metazoa > Chordata > Amphibia > Anura > Hylidae > Hyla > Hyla sarda. The sequence continues at coordinate 21,575,062 of NC_079192.1, read as the reverse complement.
CAATAACAGCGGCGTGCGTAGTGATGTGATGGCGGCGACGTGAGAGCGACGATCCCGGGGAAGCAGAGACGTCCGGAGCGTCTGGGACACCACGGGGACGCGGCGACAGCGATGGAGGGCAACATCCAGGGCAGCGGTGACGGGTCCGGAGCGGCGGGGACAGGTGAGTACAACTTCCTATACTTTATATTGCACGGATCCCTCAACATACGATGGTTTCAACAAACGATGGTTCATTTGGAACGGATTACCATCGTATGTTGAGGGACCACTGTATATCATGTTATTTAATTTTTTTACTGCTATTGTAATGTGTCAGTTCAGCTGTCTATCTAGGATATCATAAAAAAACCATATATGTATGTAGTATATGTATGATCATCCTCATTCTGCCACATCAACACTACAGCCAAGAAACATCTGTACAGAAGATCCTGAGTCTGGGATTTTAAAGGGAAAATTCCTTTAGAAATTCGGTTCTAAGATTTTTCTTTAATGGTCAACCTCTGATTTAGGCTGGGTTCACACCACGTTTTTGCAATACAGTTCCCGTATACAGGATGCGGTCTATCGCAAAGCCCTTCTCAAACAGGATAGAGGCCCCCTCAACAAACCTACCCTTCACCTCCGGGCCACCAGGCACCTCCAAGGGTTCGGTTCGATGTCCCTTTGCACCACGGGCCACAATGCACTTGGTGTCAACCTAGGCGTTAACCAAGGTGTCAGCCAAGGAGCCGTATACTGATGGCATCTCGGCCAAAGCCAAGGAGCCCGGGAGTTCATCCCTATAAAAGGGTTCTCCAGGTCTGAAAGGGGAAATCCACCCCTAGATAGGGGATAAGGCTACATTCACACTGCCGGCTGTCTCCGGCAGTGTGAAGCCCATTATTTTAGGATCGAGAAAAGCCAGAGAAAAAAATAGTACTTGCACAGTCTTTTTCTCCGGTTTTTCTCTCCAAAAATAACGGCTGCTATTGAATACAATAGGATCCATCGGGACCCGTTATTTGCTGGTATGCTCTGGCAAAATTATGGCCGGCAAAATGCAAAAAAAATTATATCTTTATATAAGATGTCTAGGGGCAGAGTACCCCTTTAAACACTGGTGGTAACAAGGATGGGAATGGAAATAAGGGATTCTGTCAGAGAACTTTTGTGAGGGATCAAAGCTTTCTCAGAACGGCAGGTGAGAAGAAGACCACATGGACACACTTCAAGACACGTTAACCAAAGTAGTTTTGACACCATGTAGAAGCCTGCGCATTAACACATTCATTCCAACAACACTCCTGGATCCTGGGAACAAGTCTCACATACCATTCACATACACTGAGATACAGTAGGGAAAAAAATATTGTCTCCAAGTACCTGTAGTCAACGTGAATGATTTATACAAAAATGAAATAATCGTTTCTTAGATTTTGAGATTCATATTTTCTGACTTTTATTGTCATTGAGGATCGAGGTGAAGGTGCACCATGAAATTCCTGGGCTTCAATGAGCCAAATTCTGTAACAGGATGACAAACTATTCCATATAATACTGGTGTCTTGGTGTCTTTTGGCCATCCCAGACACCAGTATTTGGGTGCGAATACCAACTCTGCTCCCCTTTATAGCAACACCTCAGGGTCCAGTAGCTGAGACCCATCATCATCATCATCAAGAAAGAAGGGTCAGGCATGTTGGATTTAAACTGTTGGTAGATGTCGTGGAAAGGCAAGAATATTTGGAAAGTCTATTACTTCAAAATGGCCACAACCAAGTTATTGACTTTGTACTTTAACTGGCCATAGATTTCAAGGAATGTTCTTCCATATAGGGATGTGTCGGCCCTTCTGTTGAATCTGCGGTGGTACATGAGGTAGGGTAAAGCCTCAAGTAGAAGAAAGATGATACCAAGCACTCACCAGTAACATACAATGAAGATTTATTATGCCTAGGCAGACAGCTGACAGCTGAGGAAGGCTCCCACTCCGAAACGCGTCCTTGTACTACACTATGGCATAATAAATCTTTACTTTGCATTACTGGTGAGTGCTGGGTATCATCTTTCTTCTACCTAAGGAATGTTCTTCGACCTGATCAGCCTGCTTTGGAAAGATGACCCTATGTCTATGGATTACACCATACAACATTGGGCAACCAATCTTATGGGACAAAGAATGATTGAAAGCACTCAATACTTATGTTCTAAGGGGGCTCCAGCCAGGGCACTTGACTTATCTGTCTTCTATTGGCCACATTTTTGACATTAGGCTGTGTGCGAGGGTGGTGATGCTTGCGTTTCTTCTGCAAGCTGGCAGGCAGGAAACCATGTCTCCTGGGGCCCAGTGACACTGGTCGATCAATGGCCAACTAGCCCCTAACACAAAAAGAGCAATTGGCACAATGACATAACAATTATTACTTATACGGGACCACACAATTATTTGTGAAGTTTGATGGTTGATTCTGGAGATCTGGACGTGTGAGCTTACAGAATATTTTTCAGCCTCCAATCTGTGCCTATGACCCCCAGTATTTTTTGTTTTTTCTCAATTTCAGTCTGTTTAATCCTTGAGCTTTTTGTAGACTCTCTGGTATAGTCTATCAGCCCCATGGCCTACTCTTCACCATTTGGTTTGGTCACACTTCAGGGCAGTATGGAAAAGTGACAAGAGTGGAGAGGTGAGAAAGACACAATTCACACATTCCTGCCACACTCTTCAACACACTGTAGAGGACAGTGCACTATTACAAATGGATCTGCATAGGTTGGGTGTTTGGGCTGAGAAGTGGCAGATGAGTTTAACACTGATAAATGTAAGGTAATGCACATGGAAAGGAACAATCTGGGATTATGTATTAAATGGGAGAACACTTGGGACAACTGACGTGGAAAAGGACTTGGGAGTCTTAGTTAATATTAAATTTAGCTGTAGAGAACAGTGTCGGGCAGCTGCTGCCAAGGCTAATAAAATCATGGGGGACATCAAAAGGGGCATAGATGCCCACGACAAGGAAATAATTCTACCGCTGTACAAATCACTAGTCAGACCACACATAGAATGCTGTGTACAGTACTGGGCACCAGTGTACAAGAAAGATATAGTGGAGCTGGAGAGGGTTCAAAGACGGGCAACCAGAGTAATACGGGGAATCGGAGGACTATAGTACCAAGAAAGATTATCAGAATTAGGGTTATTCAGTTTAGAAATAAGAAGGCTTAGGGGAGACCTAATAACTATGTATAAATATATCAGGGGACAGTACAGAGATCTCTCCCATGATCTATTTATACCCAGGACTGTATATATAACAAGGGGGCATCCTCTACATCTTGAGGAAAGAAGGTTTCTACACCACCACAGATGAGGGTTCTTTACTGTAAGAGCAGTGAGACTGTGGAATTCTCTGCCAGAGGAGGTGGTCATGGGGAACTCTGTAAAAGAATTTAAAAGGGGCCTGGTTGCATTTTTGGAGAATAATAACATTACAGGTTATGGATTCTTGATCTATAGGGACAGAAGGTTGATCCAGGGATTTATTCTGATGCCATATTTGGAGTCGGGAAGGAATTTTTACCTCTAGTATGAGGGTTTTTTGCCTTCCTCTGGATCAACTCAATAGGGACTCATTAGGGTTATAAGTTGAACTTGATGGACTCTGTTTTTTTTTTTTTTCAACCTTATGAATAATGTTACTATGTTAACGTAGTCACTGTCATAGAGTTTTATTACAAGGCAAACAGAATGTAATGAGAGACAAAGTGGTATAAAGGCGCACAGATGTTTTCAACACTTCTATGTGGGATCCTCGGACTGATACTAGTAGAGGGGCTCCAAAATGGGGATCCTGGGGGTTATCACTATCATATTCTTAATATTGTTACTTAGGATAAAGGAGGTTCCAAAAATCTTAAGAATCTTCTCCTTATCTTCTGTTTTATTTGAAGAAGTCATGTGAAGTCCATGTTGACTACAGGGCCGTACAAATGGAACTCAAACAGTTACACACATCCTAAACTAAGGAGACCAATTTAGCCTTGTAACGCCGGTGGTCTGCTACCACTGGTGTACTGGTCATGCTGGCAGTAATAGCCACCAGGTTACCTTTGTTCCTTGTTGGACGATCTGTGGTCCCCCTCATTGCCATACACACTCATGTACTAATGCATGTGCCCGTAGGGTACCCCTACTTCCTTCCTCCCTTTTGAAGGGCCCTTCAGGGACGCTGTCCCCTTAACTTGGACCAGTCCTAGATCAAGTCACCTAGTGGTCTCCAGCAATGAAGTTTAGATATCCTGTAAAGGGGTTAAATGGTGAAGGCCAGGGGACCCCTTAGACAACACCTTCAGGATTGGCCTAGATCCAAATTAAATAGGTGAAACAGTGGGTCCACTGGTGGTTACAAGCCCAGAGACGAAATAGCAAAGCAGATTACATTTATCCGTAGAACAAATAAATATATATGACTCAAAAAGATAGGAGACTCCAAAATGTAACATAAGTCGCACAGTAATTTCAGGTACATTAATTTGTTGGCTTGAAATCTTAACAACCTTTATAAATAATATAGGATCCTTGTGAATACTGGAGGTCAAGATGGAAAATGTCCACTCTTAACTCTTCGTCATCTTCAGGTTGTGCTTTTACATCCATGTTGAAGGTTCCATTCAGGGCTCAAGTTCTTGAGGAACGCACGGGAACGGAGTTCCTGCACTTTTTCCAGAGCAGGAACACTGTTCCCATTAGAAGGTGTCCTGCAGGACCAGCCTTTGAGGGGAATGCTTGGGTGAGTTCCCATACTTTTTTTTCCCCAAGACTTGACCCCTGGTTCCATTAATAGCCCACATGACAGATTCTTCTGAACATGATAGACTAAATAGAATTCTGGGCACCATAATGGAAACCCAATGGACCCCTTCAAAGTCAGTAGGGTTGGTTGGGCATTGTGGGTGTCTAGCAATGAATTTGGCACATCAGTTTAACCTGTTAAGGACGGCGGGCGTATCCATACGCCCCCGTTTTAAAGTCCTTAAGGACTGAGGGCGTATGGATACACCCGTGGGAATTCCGGTCCCCACCGCTAGCCGGTTGGGGACCGGATCGTGATGCCTGCTGAAATCATTCATCAGGCATCCCGGCACATCGCCGAGGGGGGTCCTGAGACCCCCCATGTCGGCGATCGGAGAAAATCGCATGTCAATTTAGACATGTGATTTTCTCCAATTCCGGGCAGATCGGGTCTCTGGTGACCCGATCACCCGGAAAATAGGGATGATTGGAGTTGTCCGTGACACCCCCGGTCAGCCTAAGGGATAGGATTGAGGTCGCAGTGCTGCAATCTCCTCCTATCCCCTGCCATTAGTCAGAACTGAGTTATGACCAATGGCAGTGCAGGACAGGGGGTTGCCATGGAAACCCCCGTTCTGCCCACCCCTGGATGTCGGGCAGAACGGGGGGAGAAGATGGAGGCCTTTACCTGAGGACCAGATGCGTGGGGCCCTGCGATCATCGCAGACATCCACCGGAGATCACGGCTCAGATAGGGAATCGACGTGGGGGGGGGCGTTGCTGGGCATGCTGGGACTTGTAGTTTTGCAACATCTTGAGGGTCACAGTTTGGTGACCACTATTACAGTGGTGCCCAAACGGTAGCCCTCCAGATGTTGCCAAACCACGACTACAGGCATGCTGGGAGTTGTAGTTCTGTAACATCTGTCCCTTCAGATTTTCATGACATTTTATAAAATTGCTGCTCTACTTTGAAGCCCTCTATTTTTTTCAAAAAGTAAAAATATGTCCATTGTATGATGCCAACATAAAGTGGACAATTTGTATTTGTGAATAAAAATAAAATGTATTTGGAATATCCTTTTTCCTTACAAGTAGAGAGCTTCAAAGTTAGAAAAATGCAACATTTTCAAAATTTTCATGAAATTTTGGGATTTTTCACCAAGAAAGGATGCAAGTAACGCCGAAAATTTACCACCAAAATAAAGTAGAATATTCGGTAAAAGCGTTTTAGAGTTATTAATGCTTAAAGTGACGGTGGTCAGAATTGCGAAAAAGGGCTCAGTCCTTAAGGGGTTAAGGGGTTTTTGTGTTCCTGTAACAAATCAGAAGAATATAAATTCTTTTTAACTTTCACAGACCAAAATTAAAAATTATAAGCCTTAATTCTTTGGAGTTTAATATGTGAGCATTGGTGGTTCAGTGGTAGAATTCTCGCCTGCCACGCGGGAGGCCCGGGTTCGATTCCCGGCCAATGCAGCTGCCCTTTTGTTTTTCTATCATTTAATTGTAAATATCTTATATTTTTTTGTTAAACATATAGTCAAGGAAACTTTGATATAATTACATTTAATTCTTATTTGTGCACAGTCCAGTATACACAGCACATGACGGAATGCAGAGCTCTGCCACATCATCATTTCCAAGGAAGCTTTATAGGACAGACGAGAGTCTACGGTGACCACTTTACAGTGTTACTACATTCCAAAGCCTCTATGGTGAAGAGAACATATTCCCGAAATCTATGAGAAACACTGAATTCATCCCCAATTGTATCCGTATGCAATAACACAGTTTGCTACATTGTTCTATACAGAGACGTCCTGCATATAAATGTGTATATGTATCTATAACATAAAGATCTTTGTATATAACTTCAGGCCTATACAGGGACATACATCGGAGGCGTCCACCTGAGATAGAAGTCAGGAAATCTCCAAGACTTTAACCCCTTAAGGACACATGACGTACTGGAACGTCATGTGTCCACTCCCGATCTATAACGCGGGGCCACGGCGTGGCCCCGCGTCATAGCGGGTCGGGCCCGGCCTCTAACAACGGCCGGGACCCGTGGCTAATAGCGCGCGGCATTGATCGCTGTGCCGCGCGCTATTAACCCTTTAGACGCGGCGTTCAAAGTTGAACGCCGCGTCTAAAGTGAAACCGAAAGCATCCCGGCTAGCTCAGTGGGCTGTTCGGGATAGCCGCGGTGAAATCGCGGCATCCCGAACAGCTGACAGGACAGCGGGAGGGCCCCTACCTGCCTCCTCGCTGTCCGATCGCCGAATGACTGCTCAGTGCCTGAGATCCAGGCATGAGCAGTCATGCGGCAGAATCGTTGATCACTGGTTTCTTATGAGAAACCAGTGATCAGCATAGGAGATCAGTGTGTGCAGTGTTATAGGTCCCTATGGGACCTATAACACTGCAAAAAAAAAGTGAAAAAAAAAAGTGAATAAAGATCATTTAACTCCTCCCCTATTAAAAGTTTGAATCACCCCCCTTTTCCAATAAAAAAAAAAACACAGTGTAAATAAAAATAAAAATAAACATATGTGGTATCACCGCGTGCGGAAATGTCCGAATTATAAAAATATATCATTAATTAAACCGCTCGGTCAATGGCGTGCGCGCAAAAAAATTCCAAAGTCCAAAATAGTGCATTTTTGGTCACTTTTTATATCATTTAAAAATGAATAAAAAGTGATCAATAAGTCCTATCAATGCAAAAATGGTACCGTTAAAAACTTCAGATCACGGCGCAAAAAATGAGCCCTCATACCGCCCCATACACGGAAAAATAAAAAAGTTATAGGGGTCAGAAGATGACAATTTTAAACGTATTAATTTTCCTGCATGTAGTTATGATTTTTTCCAGAAGTCCGACAAAATCAAACCTATATAAGTAGGGTATCATTTTAATCGTATGGACCTACAGAATACATATCAGGTGTCATTTTTACCGAAAAATGTACTACGTAGAAACGGAAGCCCCCAAAAGTTACAAAACAGCGTTTTTTTTTTCAATTTTGTCGCACAATGATTTTTTTTCCCGCTTCACCATAGATTTTTGGGCAAAATGACTGACGTCATTACAAAGTAGAATTGGTGGCGCAAAAAATAAGCCATCATATGGATTTTTAGGTGTAAATTTGAAAGAGTTATGATTTTTTAAAGGCAAGGAGCAAAAAACGAAAATGCAAAAACGGAAAAACCTCCGGTCCTTAAGGGGTTAAAGGACAACTGCAGCGCAATATACACTTATCCCCTATCTACAAGATAGGGGATAAGTGTTTGATCGCGGGGGGTCTGACAGCTGGGACCCCCCAAGCGATCTCCGTAACGGGGCGCCACCATTAGCGCTCATAGTGAGGTCGACGGTGACGCCCCGTCTCCTCCCCGTCCCAATACAGTTCTATTGGGGGAGGCGAGGAGGCAACGCTCATGCCTCCCCGCCTCCCCCAATAGAACTGTACTGCTCCCATAGCGATGTATGGAGGAGGCGTGCCGGGCGCAACGTCATGCTGCGGCTGGCACGCCCCCTGCACGGGACAGCCGCGGCCCTGTACAGGAGATCACAGGGGGTCCCAGCGGTCGGGCCCCCCACGATCAAACACTTATCCCCTATCCTGTGGATAGGGGATAAGTGTTAATCAAGCTGCAGATGTCCTTTAAGCCTGACATACAGTGTCAATTTCCCTTATAGGTAAAGGTCAAAATGCCCCCATAGACTTCTCTATGGGGTAAAGGTCAATTGGCCCTTTATCTATGCTAATCCTGGTATCTCAGTGGAATGCATAAGCTATAGGAGGAGATGGAACGATTAATCCCCCTGTTTATTTGGCATTGACCTATGTAGCAGGTTATCCTTCCTGCTGGGGGGTATTATTATTATTATTGTTGGCTATTGTACCTTACACTAAACATTATAAATCTCCTATTGAGCAGAACGGTAGAAAACGAAAGGATGCACTCACCCGGGAGTCTTGATAGCAGAAGACTTTATTGGTACATCTGTACAGGACTCAGGTGGGTAGGCGCAGAGGAGCGACCTCGCAGCGACAGGCTGTTTCCTGCGCACAAGGCGCACTTCTTCGGGCTGCTGCAGAGGAGCGACCTAGCAGCAACAGGCTGTTTCCTGCGCACAAGGCGCACTTCTTCGGGCTGCTGCTCGGAGCAGCAGCCCGAAGAAGTGCGCCTTGTGCGCAGGAAACAGCCTGTCGCTGCGAGGTCGCTCCTCTGTGCCTACCCTCCTGTTGTCCTGTACTGATGTACCAATAAAGTCTTCTGCTATCAAGACTCCCGGGTGAGTGCATCCTTTCGTTTTCTACCGTTCTGCTCAATACTTGTCCCTGCTTTGTGGATTGCACCCCCGGCACCGCATGGATTGTGTGAACAGTTCCTGACTTTTTGTCCTGGGACCGGTTTCATTTGGGCAGCAGTGCCGGACCACCTCTTTTTGTTTGTAATTATAAATCTCCTACCTTGGCCACTAGCTGCACTTTATGAAGTAGATATCTTATATATAGCAAATTTTTTATATGTGTAACTACTCTTTGCACCTTTTAACCCCTGATGACGTTTGGTCTATGTAATACACTGGTCGAACAGAAACGCGTTGGTTTAGTAGCAAGGGGGTTCCCCGAGCCAAAAAAGGTTGGGAAACACTGTTCTATACACTAGTTACTAAGTGCTTCGATTGATGGACCTCAAGTACATCTTGGGTCAAGAATCATATTTGAGCAAAAAACAGATGATGGGCCCTTGTAGTGGCCCCTTAACCTGTCAGACAGTACCATTAAATTCCATTCTTTTGGAGCTTCTCATATTTGGTGATGTCTCCACACCAGATAAGGTAATCATAAGTGACAACCTGGTGGCCCAGAAAGTTTTTTTCTTCATCACATGGTCAATCAATTGGACAATCAGGCTATTCAGTATAGTTGTGCAACATATTGTGCACATAAAACCACCTAGTGGTCTCCTGCAGCGAAGTCTAGATATCCTGTATAGGGGTTTAAGGGTGAAGGCCAGGGGTCCTCTTAAAGAGCACCCTTGGGAGTGGCCTATAGCCAAACCAGATGGGTGACAGAGTGGGTCGACTGGTTGTTAGAAGCCCAGAGACAAAATAGCCGAACAGATTTAATTTCTCTATAGAAGTAATACCAGTAGGTGACCCAAAAAAAGATGGGAGACCCCAAAATATAGTCACAAAGCAATTTCAAGTACATTCATTTGTTGGTGTAAAATCATAACAACCTTAATAAAATATGAATACTGGAGGTAAAGTTGCAAAATGTTGAAAGCTTGCAAACCATTACTTTATTTGTGATCCTAACCCATTCATGTGTTGGATATATTTTTATTTGGTAAGTATAATTGCAAAATTTCCACTCAACTTTTGGTTACCTGTATGTTGTGCCCCCCATCACAGATTCTTCTGAAAATGACTGAAATCTGTTCTGAAAAATTTAGGGCACCATGATGGAAACCCAATGAACCCCTTCAAAGTCAGTAGGCTTGGTTGGGTACAATTTGGCACATCAGTTTTATTTGTTGTTATGTTCCTATAAAATGAGGCAGGAGAATAATAACATAAACACTTATGAACCTCATGTTATTGAGTAGAAGATACAGAATGTCTCCATAAATCTTCACAGGCATAACATGTGAGCACTATATGTATGTGAGCATTCTATATGTATGTGACCATTCAATATGAGCACTCGACGTGAGCGTTCAATGTGAGCATTCAATGTGAGCATTCTATGTCAGCATTCTATGTCAGCATTCTATGTCAGCATTCTATGTCAGCATTCTATGTCAGCATTCTATGTGAGCATTGGTGGTTCAGTGGTAGAATTCTCGCCTGCCACGCGGGAGGCCCGGGTTCGATTCCCGGCCAATGCAACTGCCCTTTTGTTTTTCTATCATTTAATTGTAAATATCTTATATTTTTTTGTTAAAAAAAAATCTTAAACATATAGTCAAGGAAACTTTGATATAATTACATTTAATTCTTATTTGTGCACAGTCCAGTATACACAGCACATGACGGAATGCAGAGCTCTGCCACATCATCACTTCCAAGCAAGCTTTATAGGACAGACGAGAGTCTACGGTGACCACTTTACAGTGTTACTACATTCCAAAGCCTCTATGGTGAAGAGAACATATTCCCGAAATCTATGAGAAACACTGAATTCATCCCCAATTTTATCCGTATGGAATAACACAGTTTGCTGCATTGTTCTATACAGAGACGTCCTGCATACAAATGTGTAACTTCAGGCCTATACAGGGACATACATCGGAGGCGTCCACCTGAGATAGAAGTCAGGAAATCTCCACGGCTTGAGCCCGGACATACACTGTAAATGGTCCTTGTAGGTTAAATGGGTACTCCTATCCCTTGCTTTCGGAGCTCCGCTCCCCAGCGTCCCGAAGTTATTGTTCCGAACGATGTGTGTGCGGGCTTCTGTGTTCAGGGCTGACCCTCTTGACATCATGCCCACCCCCTCATGACGTCACGCCCCACCCCTCAACGAAAGTCTATGGGAAGGGGGCGCGACGGCCGTCACCATTTGCGACGTTTCGGGGGGAACGCCCCCGTACTCATGACGCATGATTAAGGGGGTGTTCCCCCGAAACGTCACGTCAGATCCTGATGGCTCCCGACTAGTGAATGACATCTCTTCTGGGACGGTTGTATGCCGAATACAACATCTGCAAGCATGGAATGTTACTGCTCTGAATTTTATGAAAATTATTGAATAAAGAAAAAACAATTGCAAAGCATCTAACAGTGAGTGTCTAAATATTTTGTATAAAAAGTAAATGCTGCACAGCTCATGGTCTTACTTACAAGGATTTGCACTATATTGTCTCCTCATGCTTCAGCCACCTCCAGGCTGTCTCATTCAGCCACTATATAGTCTCTCCTCATGCTTCAGACAACTCCAGGCTGTGCCATTCAACCACTATATGGTCTCCTCCTACTGATGCCACCTCCAGGCTTTGTCATTGTGCTGCCATGTGACATGTGACTCCTTGTTAGATTTGGTCCTTTGTACCCCCACGCCAGGGTCCGGGACACTAAAACTTGGGAGCTAAAAGTTCAATTTCAAAATCCTTCATTTCAAAATCTTACATTTAAATTTAAAAAGCATAAGTTTCAATGGTCTCATCATGCTTCAGCCAACTCCAGGCTGTGTCATTCAGGCAATATATGGTTTACTGATGCTGCTGGGTCTGGGCCTAAAAAGTTTTTATGGTAGCACTAGCTACCCTAAATCTTCAATTTAAATTTCAAAATTTGTCTTTTCATCTTAGGGATTTTGAATCCCTAGTGTCTACTCATGCTGCTGCCAACTCCAGGCTGTGCCATTCACCCAATATATGGTTTACTGATTATGCTGGGTCTGGGCCTAAAAAATTTTTTGGTAGCACTAGCTACCCTAAATCTTCAATTTAAATGTCAAAATTCATATTTTATCCTTTGATATTGTGAAGCCCTGGTGTCTACTCATGCTGCTTCCAAACCCAGACTGTGCCATTCAGACACTATATGGTCTCCTCATGCTTCAGCCACCTCCAGGCTGTGTCATTCAGCCAATATATGGTTTACTGATGCTGCTGAGCCTGGGCCTGGACCTAAAATTTTTTATGGTATCACTAGCTACCATAAATGTTCAATTTCAATTTCAGAATTTTGCTTTTAATCTTAGGCATTGTGAAGCCCTTGTGTCTCCTCATGCTACTGCCAACTCCTGGCTGTGCCATTCAGACACTATATGGTCCCCTCATGCTGCTGCCAGCTCCAGGCTGTGTCATTCAGCCACTATATGGTCTCCTCATGCTGCCAACACCTCCATGCTGTGCCATTCAGTCACTATATGGTCTCCTCATACTGATGCCACCTCAAGGCTCTGTCATTGTGTCGCTCTGCAGCAGTGATTCTAATAGCCATGCCCGTAATCTGCATTTCATACTGAATAACAGTATTATTTCACTACCCCAGTACACTCCATATGCGTGTTACAACACAACAAAGTGTTCTACATCCCCACAGTGTTCTACATCCCCTCTCTGTAGGCCAGAAATAGCTGTTTTTAAAGGGGCATTCCAAGAAAAACATCTTATCCCCTATCGAAAGGATAGGGGATAAGATGTCTGATCGCAGGGGGCCCGCCGCTGGGACCCCCCGCGATCTCCCTGCAGCAGCCCGCATTCTATGCGCAGCTGCGTCTGAAGTTTCTGAAACCTCAGGGCTTCCGAGACGGGGAAGTGACATCACGCCACGCCCCCTCCATTCATTTCTATGGGAGGGGGCGTAACGGCCGCAACGCCCCCTCCCATAGACATGAATGGAGGGGGCGTGGCGTGACATCACGTCCCCGTCTTGGAAGCCCGGAGGTTTCAGAAACTTCAGAAGCAGCTAGGTATAGAATGCGGGCTGCTGCAGGGAGAGCAGACATCTTATCCCCTATCCTTTCGATAGGGGATAAGATGTTTTTGACGGAATACCCCTTTAATATAGATTCTCTTCAAATAAATTTGTATCAAAACAAATTTTGCCAAAAAATTTGGCAAATCGTCTGAATTGAATTTTTCAAAAGTTTGCTCATTTTTAATCACAACCATCAAGGGTGTGAGATGGAGGCCCAAAATGGCCCCAATGTTGCAGTGGACTCAGGGAACTTGACCTACGTGTCCTCCCTACAATATGGTCCTGATTATTATTGTAACTTCAGATTATGCACAGTTCTTTAGAAAAAGAAGTGGAGGGGGTCCAGCTCCTGGGTTGAGGTATCCAATAAAACTTAACCTTTAATGGCAACTAATTAAAACATGGAAAATCGCCACAAGGTGGCAAGTGACATGTCACTAAAAACAAAAGAGGGGCGAAACGCCGACGCGTTTCGAGCAGTTGCTCTTAGTCATGGCATTGGTACCTAGTCACACGGGGGTTTAAATACCCACTGGCATATGGTCGGGTCCCACCGTGGAAAAAAAAGTTCTTTAGAGCAGTGGTCTCCAACCCAGTCCTTAAAGGAGTACTCTGGTGGAAAACTTTTGTTTTTAAATCAACTGGGGCCAGAAAGTTAAACAGACTTGTATATTACTTCCGTTTAAAAATCTTATTCAGCTGCTGTATGCTCCAGAGAAAGTTGTGTCGTTTTTCCAGTCTGAACACAGTGCTCTCTGCTGACGCCTCTGTCCGTGTCAGGAACTGTCCAGAGCAGGAGAGGTTTGCTATGGGTATTTGCTCCTACTCTGGACAATTCCTGACATGGACAGAGGTGTCAGCTCTGTGGTCACACTGGAAAGAACTACACAAGTTCCTCTGGAGCATACAGCAGCGGATAAATACTAGACGGATTAAGATTTTTTTTTTTAAATAGAAGTAATTTTCAAATCTGTTTAACTTTCTGGCACCAATTGATTTATTTATTTATTTTCCCACGGGAGTACCCCTTTAAGGTTCCATTCCAGGATTTTTTCAGATACTCCATTGGAATAGAACAAGTGGGCCTTAAGAACAAGGTTGGACACCTCTGCTTAAAGGGGTACTCCGGTGCTTAGACATCTTATCCCCTATCCAAAGGATAGGGGATAAGATGCCCGATCGCGGGGTCCCGAGGTTTCTCCTTGTGGATGAAGTTTTTTTCCTTGTAGACTACTAGTTGCAGTGAGCACAACCAGGAAAACCTTATTTTTGGATCTGCTAGAAGATGGGCGTTTAATCATATAGGTGCTTGAGCCGGGCAGTGCCGGTTGCGCTTTTTGAGAGTGAATAATATATGTCTGTTTAACTTTCTGGCCCCAGTTGATTTAAAAAAAAAAAGTTTTCCACCAGATCTTGCACGCCGCACCCCGTTAAAATCAGATTGCTGTCGATCACGGGGCCGGAACATTGAGACGTCAAGGCTCCGCCCCCGTGTGATGTCATGCTCCGCCCCCTCAATGCAAGCCTATGGGAAGGGGTGTGACAGCTGTCACGCCCCCTCCCATAGACTTGCATTGAGGGGGCGGGCGGGACGTCACACGGGGCAAAGTCGTGACGTCACAATCTTCCGTTCCCATGGACGGGAGCCAGAACCTCCAGCGCTGCCGGAAGAAGATACAGGTGGGTGCTGCATGCTATATTGCGAGGGTCCACAGTGGCGGGACCCCCCAATCAGACATCTTATCCCCTATCCTTTGGATAGGAGATAAGATGTCTACGGGTGGAGTACCCCTTTAAGAACAGACCTCCAAGTAACTCCAGCATTTCCAGAATCAATGCCTTTTTATTCAGCTATGACAACAATCTCCTCAGCTGCCTACCCTCAAACCAAGAGAAGTCAAGACCCTAGAGCAAAGTTTATGAAAAGTTCCTCCCGGGTGTTAGCTGTCAATCCTCTTCCACATTTGTAGTCAGGCGTCCAATGCTTGTTCATCCACTGAGCCCCATCTCGTCTTCCTGTTTACAGAAATTGCTATCCACATAATTTATGCAAATCCCTAGGAACTTCACCTTCATGGCTGCCAATGTCAGTCAGCTCCTGCTAAAGCAGCATTTGTTTTCAGTCTAGGATACAACATGGGAGCTGATTCTGTGACGCCTCTGAAGGACCTGTTGGTGGAACATCAAAGCCTCTGTAGAAATGTTGTACCTCTTCCCGGGCACACTTCTTATTGTGATAAAAAGGTGACAAAAGCTTGGAAATTGTCATGTCCTTGTCAACTTCACAGCCCCGTACGGGAATTGGTCTTCTCTGTGGTTCTCAGAAGCCAAGACGGATGTTGTCAATCCCTGCACTGAGTTACATGTAGTCCACCACTGGATGGAAAGGATCATCTCCACCCAAGAATATGTTCATAGTATATTTCTAGACACATATTTCTACACACTAGTTACTAAGTACTTCGATTGATTGACCTCGGGTACAGTGACAACCTGGTGGCCCAGAAAGTTTTTACCTGGTCAATCAATTGGCCAATCAGGCTATTCAGTACAGTTGTGCAAGGACATACTGTGCTATTTTTTGGGGCATTTGGACATTAGAATCTTAAACCAGAAGAGATAAGAGAGTGAATCCTATGTGTGGTTGGGCTTGTGACATCTTGTAGCCCGACCTTTTGCTTCTCCCACCCTCAGTAGAGGAAAGGGAAGGTGTTGGCAGAATGGAGAGGTGAGAGGAGAACAATTCACCTCAGTAATACGACACACACACTTCTTACACTAACACAAAGAAACCAACCTGGCACACTCTACACCTCATGCTTCGTTTTTATTATGACTTTAGACTTTGATACAGCTCTCCTAAGTAACTTTATAAGGGATATTATAGAGGTCAGTCTATAGAGACACTTTGATTTCACTGTACGGCCCCATATCCGGTTTTTGACCGGACCTAAAACCGTGGTATACCACGGTTTCAGGTCCGGTCAGGAAACCTCATACAGGGCAAAAATGTGCCAACCGGAGTCACCATTTGACTCCGGTCGGCTCATTGAAATGCATTAGATATGGGCCGGGTCCGGGTGGAATATGGGAGCGCCCGGTTTTCAATCCCCCCAAACGGATCCGGCACCCATACAGTGAAAGCATAGTGTGAACCCACCTTTAGACAGTTGCCTTAGGCCTTGTGTTCATGGGGCCCTCGCTGCCACCTAACTCATGCTCCAAGAATCAAAACCAAATCTATGGCGAAGCATACAATGTACGCATTCCAAATAAGTATTGTACAGAATTAGGAAGTCCATCAGTATGCAGGACTTCCTGCTCCGCAACTGTATCACAGCGGTGCTTATGAGATTACGTGATATCATTGGGTGCAGCTTGCAGGAGAAGGTCCAGTTCGGCTCCAGGTGACAGACCAAAGGATGCCAAGAGAGACCAAAGGATGCAGAGAGTACTGGAGCAGATTAAGAGGGGCCTATTAGAAGTAACTACTTAATTAAGGACTCTACCTAATAGAGGGGATTTCCTACCTACCTATAAACTGAAGGAATCTACCCTATTGGGGGGAATCCCTACCTACCTACTAGGGGCTTCTACCTAATAGGACATATTACCTACCTACCGGGGCTGAATATTTTTCAGCCACCAAAACTTTCAACTCCCAACCTGTGCCTATGACCCCCAGTGTTTAGGATTGTTTTTTCTCAATCTCAGTCTCTTTAATCCTTTAGATTTTTGTAGACTCTCTGGTATAGTCTATCAGCCCCATGGTCTACTCTTCCCCACTTGGTGTGGTCACACTTTAGGGCAGTATGGAAAAGTGACAAGAGTGGAAAGGTGATAAAGACACAATTCACACATTCCTGACACACTCCTCAGCACACCGTAGTCACTGTCATAGGGTTTTATTACAAGGCAAACAGAATATAATGAGAGCCAAAGTGGTATAAAGGCGCACAGATGTTTTCAACACTTCTATGTGGGACCCTCGGACTGATACTAGTAGAGGGGCTCCAAAATGGGGATCATGTGGGTTATCACTATCAAGGTCTTAATATTGTTACTCTGGATAAAGGATGTTCCAAAAATCTTATGTATCTTCTCCTTATCTTCTGTTTTAATTGAAGAAGAAGTCATGTGAAGTCCATGTTGACTACAGTGCAGTACAAATGGAACTCAAACAGTTACACATATCCTAAACAAAGGGGCCCAATTTATAGGCAATTGTATAAAATCATGGAGCCTTGTAACACGGGTGGTCTGCTCCTACTCGGGTACTGGTCATACTGGCAGTAATAGCCACTGGGTTACCTTTGTTCCTCGCTGGACTATCTGTGGTCCCCCTTATTGCCATGGATCAGCTCATGGGGTATCCCTACTTCCTTCCTCCATCTTGAAGGGCCCCCAAGGCCTGCTGTCACCTAAACTGGGACCAGTCCTAGATAAAGCCACCTAGTGGTCTACTGCAGGGAAGTCTAGATATCCTGTTTAGGGGTTTAAGGGTGAAGGCCAGGGGTCCCTTAGAGAACACCCTTGGGAGTGGCCAATAGCCAAACCAGATGGGCGACAGAGTGGGTCAACTGGTTGTTAAAAGCCCAGAGACTGAATAGCTGAACAGATTTAATTTCTCTATAGAAGTAATACCAGTAGGTGACCCAAAAAAAGATAGTAGACCCCAAAATATAGTCACAAAGCAATTTCAGGAACATTAATTTGTTGGTGTAAAATCACAACAACCTTAATAAAATATTAATACTGGAAGTAAAGCTGCAAAATAACAAGAAGAGAGGTCCAGCGCATTATGTAGGATGAAACAGGAACTCTTTATTACAGATCACAGGGATATACACAGGAACAATAGTCAACGCGTTTCGGATCAAACTTGACCCTTAATCATGGCATCATGAGCTGTCGGCACCTTTCCTTAACCCCTTAACGACGCAGGACGTATATTTACGTCCTGCGCCGGCTCCCGCGATATGAAGCGGGATCGCGCCGCGATCCCGCATCATATCGCGTCGGTCCCGGCGCTCATCAACAGCCGGGACCCGCGGCTAATACCACACATCGCCGATCGCGGCGATGTGCGGTATTAACCCTTTAGAAGCGGCGGTCAAAGCTGACCGCCGCTTCTAAAGCGAAAGTGACCCGGCTGCTCAGTCGGGCTGTTCGGGGCCGCCGCGGTGAAATCGCGGCGTCCGGAACAGCTGACAGGACACCGGGAGGGCCCTTACCTGCCTCCTCGGTGTCCGATCAACGAATGACTGCTCCGTGCCTCAGATCCAGGCAGGAGCAGTCAAGCGCTGATAACACTGATCACAGGCGTGTTAATACACGCCTGTGATCTGTGTAAAAGATCAGTGTGTGCAGTGTTATAGGTCCCTATGGGACCTATAACACTGCAAAAAAAAAGTAAAAAAAAAAGTGTTAATAAAGGTCATTTAACCCCTTCCCTAATAAAAGTTTGAATCACCCCCCTTTTCCCATAAGAAAAATAAAACAGTGTAAAAATAAAATAAAAATAAACTTATGTGGTATTGCCGCTTGCGTAAATGTCTGAACTATAAAAATATATCATTAATTAAACTGCACGTTCAATGGCATAAGCGCAAAAAAATTCCAAAGTCCAAAAAAGCGTATTTTGGTCACTTTTTATACCATTAAAAAATGAATAAAAAGTGATCAAAAAGTCTGATCAAAACAAAAATCATACCGATAAAAACTTCAGATCACGGCGCAAAAAATGAGTCCTCATACCGCCCTGTACATGGAAAAATAAAAAAGTTATAGGGGTCAGAAGATGACATTTTTAAACGTATACATTTTCCTGCATGTAGTTATGATTTTTTCCAGAAGTGCGACAATATCAAACCTATATAAGTAGGGGATCATTTTAACCGTATGGACCTACAGAATAATAAGGTGTAATTTTTACCGAAATATGCACTGCGTAGAAACGGAAGCCCCCAAAAGTTACAAAATTGCATTTTTTCTTCGATTTTGTCGCACAATGATTTTTTTTTCCGTTTCGCCGTGCATTTTTGGGTTAAATGACTAATGTCACTGCAAAGTAGAATTGGCATTGCAAAGTAAAAATAAGCCATAATATGGATTTTTAGGTGGAAAATTGAAAGGGTTATGATTTTTAAAAGGTAAGGAGGAAAAAACGAAAGTGCAAAAACGAAAAAACCCTGAGTCCTTAAGGGGTTTTAAAGTTGCAAAATGTCCAAAGCTTACTAACCATTATTCGTGATCCTTACCCATTATATGTGAGCATTATATGAGAGCATTATATGAGAGCATCATCTGAGAGCATCATATGAGAGCATTATATGAGAGCATTATATGTGAGCATTGTATGAGAGCATTATATGTGAGCATTGTATGAGAGCACTATATGTGAGCATTCTATGGAGCACTCTATGGGAGAACTCTACGGGAGCACTCTATGTGAGCACTATATGTGAGCATTATATGAGAGCATTATAAGAGAACATTATATGTGAGCATTCTATGGGAACATTCTATGGGAGCATTCTAAGGGAACATTCTATGGGGGCATTCTATGGGAGCATTCTAAGGGAACATTCTATGGGAGCATTCTATGGGAGCACTCTATATGAGCGCTATATGTGAGCATCTTATGTGAGCATCTTATGTGAGCATTCTATGTGAGCATTCTATGTGAGCATTCTATGTGAGCATTGTATGTGAGCATTGTATGTGAGCATTGTATGTGAGCATTGTATGTGAGCATTGTATGTGAGCATTGTATGTGAGCATTGGTGGTTCAGTGGTAGAATTCTCGCCTGCCACGCGGGAGGCCCGGGTTCGATTCCCGGCCAATGCAGCAGCTCTTTTGTTTTTCTATCATTTAATTTTAAATATCTTATATTTTTAGTTTAAAAAATCTCAAACATAAAGTCAATGACACTTTCATATAATTTAATTTAATTCTTGCTTGTTCCTAGTGCAGTCAGTAAATGCACAGTCCGGTATACACAGCACATGACGGAATGCAGAGCTCTGCCACATCATCACTTCCAAGGAAGCTTTATAGGACAGACGAGAGTCTACGGTGACCACTTTACAGTGTTACTACATTCCAAAGCCTCTATGGTGAAGAGAACATATTCCCGAAATCTATGAGAAACACTGAATTCATCCCCAATTTTATCCGTATGGAATAACACAGTTTGCTGCATTGTTCTATACAGAGACGTCCTGCATACAAATGTGTATATGTATCTATAACATAAAGATCTTTGTATATAACTTCAGGCCTATACAGGGACATACATCGGAGGCGTCCACCTGAGATAGAAGTCAGGAAATCTCCAAGACTTGTGCCCGGACATAATGGGATATTTATCAATACCTGTGCAGAGTAAAGGTTGCCCAGTTGCCCATAGCAACCAATCAGATTGCTTCTTTCATTTTTCAAACGCCTTGTTAAAAATGAAAGTAGGGATCTGATTGGTTGCTATGGGCAACTGCACCACTCTTCCTCTACACAGGTTTTGATGAATCTCCCCCATATACTCTAAATGGTCCTTGTGGGTTAAGAGCGAAAAGGTCCCGATACACTGTAGCTAAAAGTTGCCCAAACACAATGACAATGGATTCTGATCACTCTATAATGTATTTAGAGACCTTTTGATTCTTCCCCAACAGATAATGTTGGATTCCAATACCTGACCCTTCCTGTTCTCTGAGAGATAAGATGCTACCAGACCTGCCTGGCAGTGTCTTACCCCTCCTCTCTCCATTTACAGAACATAAATGTTCTTCCTTGTCTTGAAAACAGGGGCCTATTGGAAGTAACTACCTTATTTTTCGCCGTATAAGACGAACTTCTTCTTCCCCAAAACTGGGGGGAAAAAGTCGGTGCGTCTTATACGGCGAATACACCCCTATCGCGGCAGTCCCTGCGGCCATCAACGATCGCGGTGATGCCCTGTATCAACCCTTCAGACGCGGCGATCAAAGCTGACCGCCGCGTCTGAAGGGAAAGTGACACTAACCCGGCTGTTCAGTCGGGCTGTTCGGGACCGCTGCGATTTCACTGCGGCGGTCCCGAACAGCCCGACTGAATAGCCGGGTTAGTGCTTACAGGACACCGGGAGGGACCTTACCTGCCTCCTCGGTGTCTTCTCCGTTCAGGGATCCCCTGTATGGCCGGCGCTCTCCTTCCTCGTCATCACGTCCTCGCGGATGTGCGTAAGCGTGCGTAACGACGTGATGGCTGCGACGGAGAGCGAGGATACCCGGCCAGCAGCAGAGACGTTCCGGAGCGACGGGGACACGGCGACAGCGATGGAGCGACATCCAGGGCAGCGGTGACGGGTCCGGAGCGGCGGGGACACGTGAGTATTACCTCCTATGCAGTGGTCTTCAACCTGCGGACCTCCAGATGTTGCAAAACTACAACTCCCAGCATGCCCGGACAGCCAACGGCTGTCCGGGCATGCTGGAAGTTGTAGTTTTGCAACATCTGGAGGTCCGCAGGTTGAAGACCACTATTGGGTTCAAAATCTAAATTTTTTTAGATTTCGCCCCTAAAAATTGGGCGCGTCTTATACGCCGGTGCGTCCTATAGGACGAAAAATACGGTACCTAATTAAGGATTCTACCAAATAGAGGGGATTCCCTACCTACCTATAAACTGAAGGCGTCTACCTTATTGGAATTCCTACCTACCTACTAGGGGCTTCTACCTAATAGGACATATTACCTACCTACCGGGGCTGAATGTTTTTCAGCCACCCAAACTCTCAACTCCCAACCTGTGCCTATGACCCCCAGTGTTTAGGATTGTTTTTTCTCAATCTCAGTCTCTTTAATCCTTTAGATTTTTGTAGACTCTCTTGTATAGTCTATCAGCCCCATGGTCTACTCTTCCCCACTTGGTGTGGTCACACTTTAGGGCAGTATGGAAAAGTGACAAGAGTGGAAAGGTGATAAAGACACAATTCACACATTCCTGACACACTCCTCAGCACACCGTAGTCACTGTCATAGGGTTTTATTACAAGGCAAACAGAATATAATGAGAGCCAAAGTGGTATAAAGGCGCACAGATGTTTTCAACACTTCTATGTGGGACCCTCGGACTGATACTAGTAGAGGGGCTCCAAAATGGTGATCATTGGGGTTATCACTATCAAGGTCTTAATATTGTTATTAAGGATAAAGGATGTTCCAAAAATCTTATGTATCTTCTCCTTATCTTTTGTTTTAATTGAAGAAGAAGTCATGTGAAGTCCATGTACAGTGCCGTACAAATGGAACTCAAACAGTTACACATATCCTAAACGAAAGGGCCCAATTTATAGGCAATTGTATAAAATCATGGAGCCTTGTAACACGGGCGGTCTTCTCCTACTCGGGTTCTGGTCATACTGGCAGTAATAGCCACTGGGTTACCTTTGTTCCTTGCTGGACTATCTGTGGTCCCCCTTATTGTCATGGATCAGCTCATGGGGTATCCCTACTTCCTTCCTCCATCTTGAAGGGCCCCCAAAACTGGGACCAGTCCTAGATAAAGTCACCTAGTGGTCTCCTGCAGCGAAGTCTAGATATCCTGTATAGGGGTTTAAGGGTGAAGGCCAGGGGTCCCTTAGAGAACACCCTTGGGAGTGGCCTATTGCCAAATCAGATGGGCGACAGAGTGGGTCGACTGGTTGTTAGAAGCCCAGAGACTAAATAGCCGAACAGATTTAATTTCCCTATAGAACTAATAGCAGTAGGTGATCCAAAAAAAAAAAATAAAAAAAAAATCAGAGACCCCCAAAAATAGGCACACAGCAATTTCGGGTACATTGATTTGTTGGTCTAAAATCAGAACAACCTTAATAAAATATGAATACTAGAGGTAAAGTTGCAAAATGTCCAAAGCTTGCAAACTTTATTGTGTGTGAGCATTCTCATTTTAAATGTATGTCATCTTTTGCATATATGTTAATAAATTGTATTCATATATTAAACACAGTCTGGTTCTGTTTTGTTGGTGGATATTGTATGATGTGAGCAGGGGCGTACCTAGAGCATTTGGCCCCGGGTCGGACCCTTTGTTTGGCACCCCCCCCCCCCACCCGCACCCCCCTTTAATTACACCCCACCCTCCTTAATTACATCCCCCCTCCCCCCCTTTAATTACACCCCCTCCTCCCCCCCCTTAATTACACCCCCTCCCTCCCCCCCCCCAGGGGTGGACTGACAACACTTGGGGCCCTCAGACCAAAAAAAAGCAAAGGGCCCTTCCTAGGCTCTGCAGCTCGTCAATCTTCTGCCACGCCCTTATTCCACCCAAATCTCACACACACAATAAACTAAAATTTATATATGTAAGAAACACTTTAACATAGGTAAATTTCTATGACCAATAATACTGGTATACAAGGAGTAAATATATACCACCACACAATAATTGGATAATACCGCCATACTGTACTGAATAAAACCACTATACACAGACCAGTACAGTGGTCCTGCAACATACTATGGTAATTTGTTCCAAACGAGCCATTGTTTGTCGAATCCATCGTATGTTGAGGGATTCGGGCAATGTTAAGTATAGGAAGCTGTACTCACCTGTCCCCGCCGCTCCGGACTGCGTCCCGCCACTCCCGATGGTGTCCCCGCCGCTCCCGATGGTGACCCTGGTCCTCCGCTGGGCTCTCCTGGTCTTCTCCGGTCCTCCGCTGTCTTCTCCGGTCCTCCGCTGTCTTCCGCAATGCCTTACTGGGCCTGCGTAGCGACGTCATTACGCCGCTGCGTACACCGTTCCTATTGGATGGCGGGACGGCGTGCGCTACAGCGTAGTGACGTCACCGGAGAGGGCCGAGAAGACACCGGAGGACCAGCGCTGGACCCGGAGGGCACCCCGGAGCATCGTGGAGGGGTAAGTAATACTCACCGCACCACATGGGGAACATTAAGCTGCTATCCGGCAGCAGCTTAAGCATTTTGCGCTGCCGGATAGCACTTAATGCGATGGCCCCGAAATAAAAAAGCATCGTATGTCGATTTGATCATATGTCGGGGCCATCGTAGGTCGGGGGGTCACTGTATACTATAAAGGATCTGTATACAATATAAGTGATTATATACAGGACCATACAGTGGTAGATATCAGCTGTACACAGGATGTGTATACCATATAAGTGATTACAGTTACATTTTGGGACTCACAATTACGTCTTTTCTGATCAGCGGCGTCCTCTTTTCTTCTCCGTCCGGATCAGACCGCCATGTGGATCTCTTAACATCTACAGGAAAAACATGTCAGACTCTGCATTTTTCCAGTGCCCTCCTCTACGCAATCTTCCCATCTATAGGCCCACAAACTGTAATAATGCCCTCCTTTGTGTCCTGCACAGTAAAAGGGCAGGTAGGTAGGTAGCCAGGTAAATAGGTAACTAGGTAGGTAGATCAGGAAGCCAGATATGTAGGTAGGTGACAAGCCAGGTAGGTAGGGGGCTAGCTAGGTAGTTAGGCAGCCATGTATGAAGGCCAGGTATGTACATAGTTAGGTAGCTGGGTATGTAGGTAAGTAGTTAGGCATCCAGGTATAAAGTTAGGTAGCCCCCCCCCCTCTTCCCTGTAGGTATAGGTAGCAGAGTTAACCCCCCTCCCCCAAAGGTATAGGCAGCAGAGTTAGCCCACACCCGTCCCCATAGGTATAGGCAGCAGAGTTATACCCCCTTCCCAATAGGTATAGGAACAGAGTTAATCCCCTTTCTCTTTAGGTATAGGAGTCCCCCCACCCTCCACCCCCTTTCCCCGTACGTATAGGAAAAATTGCACCCCTCCCTCCTCCTTTCCCCATAGGTTTAGGCAGAGTTCCCCCCCCCTCTTCCCCATTGGTATAGGCAGAGTTACCCCCCCTTTCCTCCCCTTTCCCCATAGGTATAGACAGAGTTACTGCCCCCCCCTTTTTCCCATAGGTATAAGCAGGTACACCATCCCCTCTTCCCCATTGGTATAGGCAGAGTTACCCCCCCTTTCCTCCCCTTTCCCCATAGGTATAGGCAGAGTTACCGCCCCCCCTTTTTCCCATAGGTATAAGCAGGTACCCCATCCCCTCTTTCCCATTGGTATATGCAGTTACCCCCCCTCTTTCCCATAGGTATATGCAGTTACCCCCCCCTCTTTCCCATAGGTATATGCAGTTACACCCTCCTCTTTTCTATAGGTATATGCAGAGTAACCCCCCTCCCCCCTCTTTCCCATAGGTATATGTAGTTACACCCCCCTCTTCCCCATAGGTATATGCAGAGTAACCCCCCTCTTCCCCATAGGAATATGCAGAGTAACCCCCCCTCTTCCCCATAGGTATATGCAGAGTAACCCCACCCCCCTCTTCCCCATAGGTATATGCAGAGTAACCCCCCTTCTTCCCCATAAGTATATGCAGAGTAACCCGCCTTCTCTTCCCCATAGGTATATGCAGAGTAACCCCACCTCCATCTTCCCATAGGTATATGCAGAGTAACCCCCCCTCTTCCCCATATGTGTATGCAGAGTAACCCCCCCCCAGGTATATGCAGAGTAACACCGCCCCCCCCCCCCCATAGGTATAGGCAGAGTTGAGGAGAAAAAAAAGAAGAAAAGTGATGCTCACCTGATATCCCACGCAGCAATATCCTCAGCAGGGGCCGCGTCTTTGTCATCGGTGCCTGTACTGCGTGCTGCGTGGGGGCGGAGGTCACGTCTCCTCTGTGTAGCTGCAGATGCGGCTCACACAGAGGGGACGTCTTCTCCTGCATGTACGTGTATCGCGCATAAAGGAGAAGGCACCACTGTCTGCTGGGAATCCGCGAGTGTCCCGGACCTCAGTAGCGGCGGCGGGTCAGTCCGCCCCTGGTACCCCCTTGGTACGCCACTGGATGTGAGCATTGTGTGTGAGCATTGTATGATGTGAGCAGTGTATGATGTGAGCAGTGTATGTGAGCAGTGTATGATGTGAGCATTGTATGATGTGAGCATTGTATGTGAGCAGTGTATGATGTGAGCATTGTGTGTTAGCAGTGTATGATGTGAGCATTGTATGTGAGCATTGTATGTGAGCAGTGTATGATGTCAGCATTGTATGATGTGAGCATTGTATGTGAGCAGTGTATGATGTGAGCATTGTATGATGTGAGCATTGTATGTGAGCAGTGTATGATGTGAGCATTGTGTGTTAGCAGTGTATGATGTGAGCATTGTATGTGAGCATTGTATGTGAGCAGTGTATGATGTCAGCATTGTATGATGTGAGCATTGTATGTGAGCAGTGTATGATGTCAGCATTGTATGATGTGAGCATTGTATGTGAGCATTGTATGATCTGAGCATTGTATGTGAGCAGTGTATGATGTGAGCATTGTGTGTGAGCATTGTATGATGTGAGCATTGTATGTGAGCATTGTGTGTGAGCAGTGTATGATGTGAGCATTGTATGTGAGCAGTGTATGATGTGAGCATTGTGTGTGAGCATTGTATGATGTGAGCATTGTATGTGAGCATTGTGTGTGAGCAGTGTATGATGTGAGCATTGTATGTGAGCATTATGTGTGAGCATTGTATGATGTGAGCATTGTATGTGAGCATTGTATGATGTGAGCATTGTATGTGAGCATTGTATGATGTGAGCATTGTATGTGAGCATTGTATGATGTCAGCATTGTATGTAAGCATTGTATGTGTGCATTGTATGATGTTAGCATTGTATGTGAGCATTGTATGATGTGAATTCAGGTAGAAGAAACAGACATGGTCGCACATCTACAATCTTGTATAATGATCTGATTGCTTCTCAGCATAATATAAAAAACTAACAGGTTGTTAGTATACATTTTTGATCAAAAAGTACAAGCCCACTCGCCACGTCAAGGCCACCTATTTAGAGTGGGTCCCTAATGTCCCTAGCATAAAATGGAGTAGCACTGGGCGGTGACCACCACCGCCGTTACACCAGTGCCCACGGGGGGAAACGACCCACTGGCAGAGCGGCCCCAATGCCTATCAAACCAGTCCATGGGCCGCACCTCCCCGCAGACACGGCAGCAACGGACACCGCCCCGCACCACACCAGTGTGAACAAGGTGTAATAGCTCACTTACCATGCTCTCCCAGTCAGACTGGGAGGCTGCTAGGAAAGAAATGGCCCTTGTGTAGCTAACTGCTACTTTTCTTTTGTTTGAACATGTTTCTGCACTCTTCCCCACTCCCTCAGCCCAACCCTATATAAGTAGTAGTTAGCTACACAAGGGCCATTTCTTTCCTAGCAGCCTCCCAGTCTGACTGGGAGAGCGTGGTAAGTGAGCTATTACACCTTTTTCACACTGGTGTGGTGCTGTGCGGCGTCCGTTGCTGCCGTGGCGCCGTGTCTGCGGGGAGGTGCGACCCATAGACTGGTTTGAGTGGCATAGGGGCCACTCTGCCAGTGGGTCGTTTCCCTCCCCCCTCCCTGTGGGCACTGGTGTCGCGGCGGTGGTGGTCGCGACCCGGTGCTGCGCCATTTTATGCTAGGGACGTTAGGGACCCACTCTAAATAGGTGGCCTTGACGTGGCGAGTGGGCTTTGTACTTTTTGATCAAAAATGTATACTAACAACCTGTTAGTTTTTGATATTCTGCTGAGAAGCAATCAGATCATTATACAAGATTGTAGATGTGCACCATGTCTGTTTTCTACCCGAATTCACACTGTATGATTTGACCATTCAATATGAGCACTCGACATGAGCACTCGCCGTGAGCACTCGACATGAGCGTTCAACGTGAGCGTTCAACGTGAGCATTCAACGTGAGCATTCAACGTGAGCATTCAACGTGAGCATTCAACGTGAGCATTCAACGTGAGCATTCAACGTGAGCATTCAACGTGAGCATTCAATGTGAGCATTCAATGTGAGCATTGGTGGTTCAGTGGTAGAATTCTCGCCTGCCACGCGGGAGGCCCGGGTTCGATTCCCGGCCAATGCAGCAGCTCTTTTTGTTTTTCTATCATTTAATTGTAAATATCTTATATTTTTAGTTAAAAAAAACCTCAAACATAAAGTCAATGACACTTTGATATAATTACATTTCATTCTTGCTTGTTCCTAGTGCAGTCAGTAAATGCCCAGTCCGGTATACACAGCACATGACGGAATGCAGAGCTCTGCCACATCATCACTTCCAAGGAAGCTTTATAGGACAGACGAGAGTCTACGGTGACCACTTTACAGTGTTACTACATTCCAAAGCCTCTATGGTGAAGAGAACATATTCCCGAAATCTATGAGAAACACTGAATTCATCCCCAATTTTATCCGTATGGAATAACACAGTTTGCTGTTTGCAGGGATATACATCGGAGGCGTCCACCTGAGATAGAAGTCAGGAAGTCTCCACGGCTTGTGCCCGGACATACACTGTAAATGGTCCTTGTAGGTTAAGGGCGGAAAGGTCACAATGACAATGGATTCTGATCACTCTATAATGTATTTAGAGACCCTCTGATTCTTCCCCAACAGATGATGTTGGATTCCGATACCTGACCCTTCCTGTTCTCTGAGAGATAAGATGCTACCAGACCTGCCAGGCAGCGTCTTACCCCTCCTCTGTCCATTTACAGAACATAAATGTTCTTCCTTGCCTTGAACATTCAAAGTCAGTGTAGACCCATGGGTGAAAAGTCTGTCTCACCTCCTGGTTCTCAGTCTTATTGCACTTGCATGGCCCTCTTCACTGATGTCAATGAGTTATTAAAGGGGTACTCCCGTGGAAAACTTTTTTTTTTTTTTTTTTTTTTTTTATCAACTGGTGCCAGAAAGTTAAACAGATTTGTAAATAACTTCTATTAAAAAATCTTAATCCTTCCAGTACTTATCAGCTGTTGTATGCTACAGAGGAAATTCCTTTCTTTTTGGAACACAGAGCTCTCTGCTGACATCATGACCACAGTGCTCTCTGCTGACATCTCTGTCCATTTTAGGAACTGTCCAGAGCAGCATATGTTTGCTATGGGGATTTTCTCCTACTCTGGACAGTTCTTAAAATGGACAGAGAGGTCAGCAGAGAGCACAGTGGTCATGATATCAGCAGAGAGCTCTGTGTTCCAAAAAGAAAACTATTGCCTCTGTAGCATAAAGCAGCTGATAAGTACTGGAAGGATTAAGATTTTTTTAAAGAAGTAATTTACAAATCTGTTTAATTTTCTTGCACCAGTTAATAAAAAATAAAAAAAGTTTTCCACCGGATTACCTCTTTAAGAACAGACCTCCAAGGAACTTCAGCATTTCCAGAATCAATGCCTTTTTATTCAGCTATGACAACAATCTCCTCAGCTGCCTACCCTCAAACCAAGAGAAGTCAAGACCCTAGCGCAAAATTCCTCCCGTGTGTTAGTTGTTAAAGGGGTATTCCAGGAAAATAGTTTTTTTTTTTAATTAACTGGCTCCAGAAAGTTAAACAGATTTGTAATTTACTTTTATTAAAAAATCTTAATCCTTCTAATAATTATCAGCTGCTGAAGTTGAGTTGTTCTTTTCTGTCTGGCAACAGTGCTCTTTGCTGACATCTCTGCTTGTCTCGGGAACTGCACAGAGTAGAAGAGGTTTGCTATGGGGATTTGCTTCTTCTCTGGACAGTTCCTGAGACACGTGTCATCAGACAGCACTTAGACAGAAAAGAACAACTCAACTTCACCAGCTCATAAGTACTGAAATGATTAAGATTTTTTAATAGAAGTCATTTACATATCTGTTTAACTTTCTGGAGACAGTTGAGATATATAAAAAAAAAAAAAAAAAGTTTTTTTTTCCTGGAATACCCCTTTAATCCTCTTCCACATTTGTAGTCAGGCATCCAATACTTGTTCATCCACTGAGCCCCATCTCATCTCATCTTCCTGTTGCCAAAAATTTCTCTCCACAATTTTTATGCAAATTTTACCATGTAAGGGATGGAACTTCACCTTCATGGCTGCCAATGTCAGTCAGCTCCTGCTAAAGCAGCCTCTGTCTCCAGTCTAGGATACAACATGGGAGCTGATTCTATGACGCCTCTGAAGGACCTGTTGGTGGAACATCAAAGCCTCTGTAGAAGTGTTGTACCTCTTCCCGGGCACACTTCTTATTGGGATAAAAAGGTGACAAAAGCTTGGAAATTGTCACGTCCTTGTCAACTTCACAGCCCCGTACGGGAATTGGTCTTCTCTGTGGTTCTCAGAAGCCAAGACGGATGTTGTCAATCCCTGCACTGAGTTACATGTAGTCCACCACTGGATGGAAAGGATCATCTCCACCCAAGTATATGTTCATAGTATATTTCTAGACACATATTTCTACACACTAGTTACTAAGTACTTCGATTGATTGACCTCGGGTACATCTTGGGTCAAGAACCCTCTTTTGGGCAAAAAACAGATGATGGGCCTCTTAAAGGGGTACTCCCATGGAAAACTCTCTCTTTTTTTTTTTTTTTTTTTTCAATCAACTGGTGCCGGAAAGTTAAACAGATTTGTAAATTACTTCTATTAAAAAATCTTAATCCTTCCAGTACTTATTAGCTGCTGAATACTACAGAGGAAATGGTTTTCTTTTTGGAACACAGAGCTCTCTGCTGACATCATGAGCACAGTGCTCTCTGCTGACATATCTGTCCATTTTAGGAACTGTCCAGAGCAGCAAATGTTTGCTATGGGGATTTTCTCCTACTCTGGACAGTTCCTAAAGGAGATGTCCGGAGCAGACTTTTTCTATTCCGTCCTGCCCGGGCTGCAAAAAAAGACAAAACAAACTTTCACTCACCTCCATATGTTCTCCCGGAGCTCCGCAACAGCTGATCGGTCGGCCGGGCTGTTTACTTCCTACTTCCTTTAGCCCGGTACGTCACACGGCACTTCAGGCTATGTCCCGCAGCGATGTCCCGCCTTGGCCCGTGATGGGATGAAGCTCAGTGTGACGTAACGGGCTAAAGGAAGTAGGAAGTAAACAGCCCGGCCGACCGATCAGCTGTTGCGGAGCTCCGGGAGAACATATGGAGGTGAGTGAAAGTTTGTTTTGTCTTTTTTTGCAGCCCGGGCAGGACGGAATAGAAAAAGTCTGCGTCTTTAAAATGGACAGAGATGTCAGAAGAGAGCACTGTGGTCATGATGTCAGCAGAGAGCTCTGTGTTCCAAAAAGAAAACAATTTCCTCTGTAGTATTCAGCAGCTAATAAGTACTGGAAGGATTAAGATTTTTTCATAGAAGTAATTTACAAATCTGTTTAACTTTCTGGCACCAGTTGATTTATAAAATTAAAAAAAAGTTTTCCACGGGAGTACCCCCTTAACCTGTCAGACTGTTCCATTAAAGGGGTACTCCACAGTGCCCGGAACATGTTCCAAATGCTGGGTACGGGCTGTGGGGGTCATGATGTCACACCACGCCCCCTCAATGCAAGTCTATGGGAGGGGGCGTGATGGACGTGGTGTACCCCTTTAAATTCCATTCTTTTGGAGCTTCTCCTATTTGGTGATGTCTCCACACCAGATAAGATGATATCATAAGTGACAACCTGGTGGCCCAGAAAGTTTTTATCTTCATCACATGGTCAATCAATTGGCCAATCAGGCTATTCGGTATAGTTGTGCCAGGACATATTGGACCAACATGGCACACTCCACACCTCGTTCCTATTAAGACTTTAGACTTAAAGGGGTACTCCCGTGGAAAACTGTTTTTTTTTTTTTTTTTAAATCAACTGGTGCCAGAAAGTTAAATAGATTTGTAAATTACTTCTACTAAAAAATCTTAATCCTTCCAGTACATATTAGCTGCTGAATACTACAGATGAAATTCTTTTCTTTTTGAAACACAGAGCTCTCTGCTGACATCCTGACCACAGTGCTCTCTGCTGACATCTCTGTCCATTTTAACCCCTTGAGGACGCAGCTCATTTTCACCTTAAGGACGGAGCCATTTTTTTCAATTCGGACCGCTGTCACTTTATGCATTAATAACTCTGAGATGCTTTTACCGATTATTCTGATTCTGATTATTCTGATTTTTCGTGACATATTCTTCAAAAATTTCATGAAAATTGCAAAATCTGAAGGAACAGATGTTACAGAACTACAACTCCCAGCATGCCTGGGCAGTCTAGGCATGCTGAGAGTTGTAGTTGGGCAACATCTGGTGGGCCACCGTTTGGGCACCACTGTAATAGTGGTCTCCAAACTGTGACCCTCCAGATGTTGCAAAACTACAACTCCCAGCATGCCCAGACAGCCTTTGGCTGTCTGGGCATGCTGGGAGTTACAGTTTGGCACCCACTAGGAAGGCAGCAGTAAATATCGCTTACTGCCCCCTTCCTTCCCCCCACACCATCACTTCCCTACCTGCGCCACTGATCTCCGCTGTCTCCACCGATGATCGCCAGTCCCCACGGCATCTTCTCTTCAGGTACTGGCCACCATCTTCTCCCCCGTTCTGCCCGACATACAGCGGTGAGCAGAGCGGTGGGTTTCAATGGCAAACCCATGTCGTACGCTGCCATTGGTCAGAATTCATTTCTGACTAAGGGCACGGGATAGGAGGAGATCACAGCACTGCGACCTCGCTCCTATCCCTCAGGATGATCGGGGCTGTCACTGACAGCTCCGATCATCCCTATTTTTCAGGTGATCGGGTCACCAGAGACCCGATCAGCCCAGAATAGCAGAAAATCGCATGTCTGAATTGACATGCGATTTTCTGCGATCGCCGACATGGGGGGGGGGGGGCTCATGATTTCAGCAGGCATCCCGGTCCGGTCCCCAACCGGCTAGTGGCGGGGATCAGTATTACCATGGGCGAATGCATATGCCCTATGTCCTGAAAAGGTTAAGAACTGTCCAGCGTAGGAGAAAACCCCATAGCAAACATATTCTGCTCTGGACAGTTCCTAAAATGGACAGAGATGTCAGCAGAGAGCACTGTGGTCAAGATGTCAGCAGAGAGCTCTGTGTTCCAAAAAGCAAACCATTTCCTCTGTAGTATTCAGCAGCAAATAAGTACTAGAAAGATTAAGATATTTTAATAGAAGTAATTTACAAATCTGTTTTACTTTCTGGCACCAGTTGATTTAAAAAAAAAAATCCTTGGGTGTACCCCTTTAATCCTAAAAGGAAGTAACTTCATAAGGGACATTTTTGGTTGGTCTATAGAGGCGGCTCTCTAATTATGCGAGTAAATGAGTGGTGAAGCATACAATGTACGCATCCCAACTCAGTATTCTACAGAAGCAGGAAGTCCATCAGAATGCAGGACTTCCTGCTCCCGTACTGTATTGTGGTGTCCCAGCACCAATGGCTGTCCTGTGGCTTCAGATAACTCAGAACTGGTGTTGGGCCCCCTAAAAGGCTTCTTGTGATATTTATTATGTTTGGCATTCTATTGAGAAATTCATTTATTTTTGTATCTATTTTATTGTTGTCATTCAATTGTATGTTAAAGATGTTACTGTACCCTTAAGAGAGATGC
The DNA here is from genome assembly GCF_029499605.1 of Hyla sarda. NCBI lineage: Eukaryota > Metazoa > Chordata > Amphibia > Anura > Hylidae > Hyla > Hyla sarda. The sequence goes on along the minus strand of NC_079192.1, from coordinate 21,541,358 downwards.
TGTGTAAGCCCCATGTCACCCTGCCTCCCAATGGGAACCCCTAAATTCTTCCCTATATAGTGTAGTAGGGGGGGGGAGTCACCCCAGTTAGTAAGTTACTGCTGAGATACAGTGTGGTTGAGGTGTGCTGTGTGTAGAAGCCTCAAGGGAAGGTCTAGAACAAATCTACATAATCCCGTCATTCTGCAAGCATCACCCAAACGGTGGAAGTTCATGCCCCGGCGGAGGCGGAGAAGACTACAATTCCTTGACAGAACTCTACCTACCAGGATTCATCTACCTGTCTTACAAGTCAGAATCAATTCATTTGGTGAAAGCAACTCAAGTCCCACTGAGACAACGGGGCTCCCAAGGGATTACGCTGCATCCTCTCACTTAAAAGGGTTCCCCACCATAAGGTGATTTTAGTACGTACCTGGCAGACAGTAATGGACATGCTTAGAAAGGATCTGCTCTTGTCATGAGGCTAAATGGCTATGTTGTGAGATTACCATAACACTGGTTAGCTATTTGTGAACTGGTATTTCCTGTTTGACTTTTCTTTTTGGCCTACAAATCCCCTAATTCCATTTTCCTCCCTCCCATACATCAGCCACCCCACCCATTGAAGCATAAATGAGCTGCATCCATTCAAAAGTCCTGTGGTTTTCAATCAGGGTGCCTAAAGCTGTTGCATTAGTTGCAGATTGATCTCTCTGCCACCAAGCGATCGCTCCACCCATTGAAGCAGACAGGCTCCCTGTCATCAGCTGACTTGTGATGTCAGGACTCGGCTGCATTGCAACCTGGGAAAAATCTGAGACAACAGTCATTTTGTATGCTGGTAAAAATAAATATTGGGGTGAAAATCACAGAAGAATTGTGAGAAAACCGTCACACACAGGTACAGACACTATATTATGAACTACACTAACTTTACAGCCCCTGTAGCATAGTCAAATAAAAAATATTCCTGGAATACCCCTTTAATACCATTTGTCTGTGTGATACCATCTGCACCTGCTCAGTAAAGACAGTTATCCGTAACCAGACATCGGCGTGTTCATTTACTCCCCGTGTCTGACCCAGGAGGAGCTGCCTTCAACCTCGGACTGTGTATAGGAAAACGGTGCCCTTGCGTCACAATGTGATAAGGTATTTTTCCTAAAACCCCTGTGGCACCACAGTATCACTGCAGTGCTTATGAGATTATGTGATATCATTGGGGGCAGCTTGAAGGAGAAGGTCCAGTTCGGCTCCGGGTGACAGACCAAAGGATAAAGAGAGAGACCAAAGGATAAAGAGAGAGACCAAAGGATAAAGAGAGTCCCGGAGCAGATTAACAGGGGCCTATTGGAAGTAACTACCTAAGTAAGGACCTAATAGAGGGGATTCCCTACCCACATATAAACTGAAAGCATCGACCTTATTGGAATCCCTACCTACCTACTAGGGGCTTCTACCTAATAGGACATATTACCTACCTACCGGGTTGAATATTTTCAGCCATCCAAACTTTCAACCTGAGCTTTTAGTAGACTCTCTGGTACAGTCTGTCAGCCTCATGGTCTACTATTCACCACTTGGTGGGGTCACACTTCAGGGCAGTATGGAAAGGTGAGAAAGACCCAATTCACACATTTTCCTGAAACACTCCTCAACACACTGTCATGGGGTTTTATTACAAGGAAAACAGAATGTAATGAAAGCCAAAGTGGTATGAAGGCGCACAGATGTTTTTAGACCAGGATCTGTCTTTCCTAAACACTTCTATGTGGGACCCTCGGACTGATACTAGTAGAGGGGCTCCAAAATGGTGATCATGGGGGTTATCACTATCAAGCTCTAAATATTGTTACTTAGGACAAAGGAGTTTCTAAAAATCTTCTGCATCTTCTCCTTATCTTCTGTTCTAATTGAAGAAGAAGTCATGTGAAGTCCATGTTGACTACAGGGCCGTACAAATAGAACTCAAACAGTTACACACATCCTAAATGAAGGGGCCATATTAATAGGCAATTGTATAAAATCATGGAGCCTTGTAACACTGGTGTTCTGCTCCTACTTGCGTACTGGTCATACTGGAAGTCATAGCCATAAGGTTACCTATATTCCTTGTTGGACTATCTTTGGCCCCCCTCATTGCCATACACACTTATGTGCTAATGGATCTGCCCGTTGGGTATCCCTACTTCCTTCCATCTTGAAGGGCCTCCAAGGCCTGCGGTCACCTAAACTGGGACCAGTCCTAGATAAAGCCACCTAGTGGTCTCCTGCAGTGAAGTCTAGATATCCTGTATAGGGGTTAAAGGGTAAAGGCCAGGGGTCCTCTTAGACAACGGCTTTAGGAGTGGCCTGTAGCACAACCAGATGGGTGACAGAGTTGGTCCACTGGTTGTTGCTAAGCCCAGAGGCGAAATAGCAGAACAACTTTCATTTTTCCTTAGAAAAAAATAACAATATATGACCCAAAAAGAGAGAAAAGCCCAAAAATAAGCTAAATATGCCGTACAACAATTTCACGTACATTCATTTATTGGGCTGAAATCCCAACAACCCTCATAAAATATACAGGATCTTTGTGAATACTGGAGGTCAATTTGAAAAATGTCCAGCCTTGGGGTGATGTATACAACCTCAAGTCTATACAGTGGCATACATTTGAAATAGAAGTCAGAAAATCTCCAAGACTTTAACCCTGATTTACACTGTAAATGATCCTATAGGTCAATGCCAAAAGGCCGAAATACACTGTAGTTAACAGTCGACCAAAGCCAATAAAAATGGGTTCCAACGTCACTCTAACGTATTCAGGGGCCTTGTGACTTCTCCCCAACAGATGATGTTGGGGAAGAAAAGGGTCAGATGCTAGATATCATATCAAGGGTCAGATATGCCTAATCATTCTCGTTCTCTGAGAGATAAGATGGCGCCAGACCTGCCTGGCAGTGGCTTACCCCTCCTTTCTCTATTTACATTTACTTTTTACCCATGGGTCTAGACTAATCTTGACTTTAAACGTTCAAGGCAATAAAAAAATCAATGTTCTTTCTTGCCTTGAATGTTTAAAGACAAGGTCAGTGTAGACCCATGGGTAAAAAGTTTGGCTGACTTCGTAGTTCTTAATCTCTTTTTGCACCCACTTGCATGGCCCTCTTCACTGATGTCTATGAGTTATTAAAGGGGTACTCCGCTGTGGAGCCGGCGCCGGGAGCTCGTAGCATCATAGCCATACCCCCTCTTGATGTCACACCCTGCCCCGCCCCCTCAATGCAAGTCTATGGGAGGGGGCGTGACGGCCGTCACGCCCCCTCCCATAGACTTGCATTGAGGGGGCAGGGCGTGATGCCAAGAGGGGGCAGGGCTATGACGTCACAAGCTCCCGGCGCCGGCTCCAGCACTCGGAACAGTTTGTTCCAAACTCTGAGCAGCGGAGTACCCCTTTAAGCAGCCGATCCAACAACAACATTGCGGTGGAGGCCCGAAATGGCCCCAATGTGAGAGTGGACTCAGGGAACTTGACCTATGTGTCCTCCCTACAATATGGTCCTGATTATTATTGTAACTTTAGAATCAGCTCTTCTTTAGAGCAGAGGTCCCCAACCCAGTCCTTAAGGTCCACCACCATGCCAGGATTTCTTTCAGTTACTCCATTGGAATAGTATAGGTTGGCCTTAAAGGGGAACTCCGGTGGAAACAAGTAGAAAACTATTTTTTTCAAATCAACTGGTGCCTGAAAGTTAAAGAGATTTGTAAATGACTTCTATTAAAAAATCTTGACCACGCCCCTCATGACATCACACCATGCCCCCTCAATGCAAGTCTATGAGAGGGGCGTGGCAGCTGCCACGACCCCTCCCATAGACTTGCATTGAGGAGGCTTTGTTGGACCCCATGAGGGGCGTGCCCGTGGCATCACAACCCCCGCCCGAACACAAAATGTTCTGAACGCTGGGGCAGATGAGTACCCCTTCAATTGGAACTTGAGACATACAGCCTTTGGCAAACCTGAAATTTATGGCCACTGCAGGGGAAATGTAAGGCTTGCCCCCAGGAACATTAGCTGTTGCCTTAGGTTCTAGGAGCTGGACATGTGGGCTCCTATTTGAAAGGGGACAATCTGAAAGAGTTAATAAAAGTAAAAAAATAAATATTATATTAAATTAAATATATTAAACCAATAATTATGAAACTAACATAACTACAAATATGCAAAAACAAATATACAACACATAAATATACTACATTAAGAACCACACTTGTAATGTTCGACTGGAATATTCATTCTATAGCACCCCCTTATGGCAATAATTCATGAAAGTGCCAGCACACCGTACATATTCATGATTCTATTCTATTTCAGTTAAAATGCTGTCATGTGAGCATTGGTGGTTCAGTGGTAGAATTCTCGCCTGCCACGCGGGAGGCCCGGGTTCGATTCCCGGCCAATGCAACAAAGCTTTTGCTTACATTTTCAGTTTTTAAAAGTTGACATTAACTTTCTATTGCTTCTTATGTATGTTACTTATTTCCTGACTTTCTGCTGGTTAATACAGTCCTATTTGCCATCTAGTCTTACATTAGGAATAATGGTCTAGAGAGTGGTACGGATAGTGTAGAGAAAGTGTGTACAAAGTCGGATTATTTACACGTGATCCCAACTCTTTTTTGTCGGGTTTTGCTCCCAAATTGTGTAGCATTGCGACTGAAAAAATCCGGAAAGTGGGCGTGGCCCTGACAAAAGGGGCATGTCCCCAACAGTTTTGAAAAATCCCAACTTATTTACTAAGGTTTCCACAGAAATTGTAGTGGATGTGAGCTGGGAAAATCCCGACAGATCAGAATAGTTGTAAAAAAAAAAGCAAAACGTAGGGAAAAGTGCAAAATGTAGGGAAACCTTAGTAAATACCTTGGGAAAATACCTGTTGGAAATCAAAACCCACAAAGAAAACTACACAACACTCTTAGTAAATAAACCTCAGTGTGTACACGCTGGTGTTTTGTCCACATAGTAACAAAGTTCATAAGGTTGAAAAAAGATCGGAGTCCATCGAGTTCATCCTATAACCCTAATGAGCCCCAACTGAGTTGATCCAGAGGAAGGCAAAAAACCCTCATACTAGAGGTAAAAATTAGTGTTGAGCATGAATATTCGAAATGCAAATTTTTACAGCAAATATCGGCACTTCGCGATTTCGCGAATATTTAGACTATAGTGACATATATTTGTAATGACGAATATTCGGTATTTTTTTGCGAATATATGCGAACATGTGCGAATATGTAAATTCGTGAATATTCCACTTCCATTCAGAGGACACTGATCCCTCCTTTCTTTTAGCTGAAAGATATAATTGTACATGCCCACTATGCGAATTTCAGAACGAACATAGCGAATATGCCAATTTCGCAAATATAGGACGAATATTCGTCCATATATTCGCAAAATATCACAGATTCAAATAGGGCCCCTGCCGCTCATCACTAAAAAAAATTCCTTCCTGACTCCAAATATGGCATCAGAATAAATCCCTTCTGTCCCTATAGATCTAGTATCCATAACCTGTAATGCTATTATTCTCCAAAAATGCATCCAGACCCCTTTTAAATTATTATACAGAGTTCCCCATGACCACCTCCTGAGGCAGAGAATTCCACAGTCTCACTGCTCTTACAGTAAAGAACCCTCATCTGTGCTGGTGTAGAACCCTTCTTTCCTCTTAACGTAGAGGATGCCCCCTTGTTATAGGTACAGTCCTGGGTATAAATAGATCATGGGAGAGATCTCTGTACGGTCCCCTGATATATTTATACATAGTTATTAGGTCTCCCCTAAGCCTTCTTTTTTCTAAACTGAATAACCCTAATTCTGATAATCTTTCTGGGTACTGTAGTCCTCCCATTCCCCGTATTACTCTGGTTGCCCGTCTTTGAACCCTCTCCAGCTCCACTATATGTTTCTTGTACACAGGTGCCCAGTACTTTACACAGTATTCTATGTGTGGTCTGACTAGTGATTTGTACAGCGGTAGAATTATTTCCTTGTCGTGGGCATCTATGCCCCTATTGATGTCCCCCATGGTTTTATTTGCCTTGGTAGCAGCTGCCCGACACTGGTCACTACTGCTAAATTTACTATTAACTAAAACTCCCAAGTCCTTTTCCACGTCAGTCGTCCCAAGTGTTCTCCCATTTAATACATAATTCCAGCCCGGATTTTTCTTCCCCATGTGCATTACCTTACATTTATCAGTGTTGAACCTCATCTGCCACTTCCCGGCCCAAAACTCCAACCTATGCAGAACCATTTGTAACAGTGTACTGTCCTCTACATTGTTATCTACTATACACAGTGCACTGTCCTCTATTGTGTTATCTACTATACACAATGCACTGTCCTCTATTGTGTTATCTACTATACACAGTGCACTGTCCTCTCTTGTGTACACAGTATTCTATGTGTGGTCTGACTAGTGATTTGTACAGCGGTGGAATAATTTCCTTGTCGGGGGCATCTATGCCCTATTGATGCACCCCATGACAACCTTGTTAGGACAACCTTGACCGGGGGTAGACACTGGCTTGTTATGAAGGCACCAGGGTTCTACATCATATGTTTCACTAGAGATTTTTCAGTATTCAGATCTTTCTCATAACTGTGATCACATATCATTATACCATACATAATACTATATAAGCACAATAAAGGCACATGAGGGACACTGGTGGGATGAAGAATACCCATCTACTTGGCCATCTCTTGATTCGCCCATGAATCGGGGCAAAATAATTCCCATGTATGCCATTTTTAAGCTGACTATACCCATGTGATAGCAGTGTTATCCAGGAGTAAAAAAAACCAGAGCTAATTTCTTTCAAAAACTGCTCCCCCTCTGTCTCCAGGTTGGGTGTGGTTCTGCAGCTCAGTTCCATTGAAGTAAATGGAGCCAAGTTGTAATACCACACCCATCCTGGGGACAGGCGTGGAGCTGTTTTTGAAAGAAATTAGATCTCTTTTTCTATTCTTGGAGAACCCTTTTAAGCTAGCCATACACCTTAGATTAATGTTGGCCGGACCCTGGAGGACATCATGACCACAGTGCTCTCTGCTGACATCTCTGTCCATGAGTAGGAGAAAATCCCCTTAGAAAACATATGCTGCTGTGGACAGTTCCTAAAATGGACAGAGTTGTCAGCAGAGAGCACTGTGGTCATGATGTCAGCAGAGAGCTCTGTGTTCCATAAAGAAAATAATTTCCTCTGTAGTATTCAGCAGCTAGTAAGTACTGGAAGGATTAAGATTTTTTAATAGAAGTCATTTACAAATCTGTTTAACTTTCTGGCACCAGTTGATTTAAAAAAAGAAGTTTTCCACCGGAGTACCCCTTTAAATGGGCACTCCAGCTCCTAAACACATCGGCTATCCTTGGAGATTCCTGGTGGAGATACCTGAACCAGCACTTGGGTACCTCGGTGGTCCCATAGACCATGTATAGAGTGCATGGTGTTCCATTTTGTCGGGAGCTTTGGGCCTACAATCCAGAGATCCCAGGGGGGCAGCTAACATTTTAGGTACAGGAATACCCCTTTCATGGATATTCTAGATACCCCTATAGAAATTACAGTGTTGACAGATCCCACCAACATTGGTATCTGAGTTATATGGCCAACTTGGTACTGTATACAGTTTGTTTCCTTCCTAGCTGTGGTTGGAGTCTGGATGTCTAAAATACACAATAGAGACTTCACACCTCTACATTTACCTAATAAAGCCCCCCTGCATGATCCCAACACACACGTATCTGACTTACAATGTCCACTCTGCACCCAACACTCCACCGTTGTGTATCAGGATGACAATGCTGGACTGTGTAGACCTCCGATCTACTGTAAATATATCTTAACCAAGGACATCAATAGAATAAAACCTTCATGGATAACCATAGGTTAACCAAAGCTTGGTGGCCCCTATTATATTGGTCCTGTTGGTTCTTGGTCAACTTTCTAAGATCTTGTTCAATGAAGAACTTAAAGGGGTTAAAAACAGAGCTAATTTCTTCCAAAAACTGTTCCCCCTCTGTCTCCAGGTTGGATGTGGTTCTGCAGCTTAGTTCCATTGAAGTCAATGGAGCCAAGTTGTAATAACACACCCAACCTGGGGACAGACGTGGAGCTGTTTTTGAAAGAAATTAGATCTATTTTTCTATTCCTGAAGAACCCCTTTAAGCTAGCCATACACCTTAGATTAATGTTGGCCGGACCCTGGAGGGTCCGGCCAACATTAATCTAAGGTGTGTGGCTAGCTTAAAGGGGTACTCCACTGGAAAACATTTTTTCTTAAATCAACTGGTGACAGAAAATTAAACAGGTTTGTAAATTACTTCTATTTAAAAATCTTAACCCTTCCAGTACTTATCAGTTGCTGTATGCTCTAGAGGAAGTTGTTTTCTTTTTGAATTTCCTTTCTGTCTGACCACAGGGCTCTCTGCTGACACCTCTGCTCTGGACAGTTCCTGACATGGACAGAGGTGTCAGGAGAGAGCACTTTGGTCAGACAGAAAGGAAATTAAAAAAGAAAACAACTTCCATACAGCAGCTGATCAGTACTGGAAGGATTAAGATTTTTAAATAGAAGTCATTTACAAATCTGTAAAAAAATTTTGCCACCAGTTGATTATATATATATATATATATATATATATATATATATATATATATATGTATTTATCGGCGTATAACACGCACTTTTTAGGCTAAAATTTTTAGCCTAAAGTCTATGTGCGTGTTATACGCCGATACACCCCCAGGAAAGGCAGGGGGAGAGAGGCCGTCATTGCTATGCGCTGCACGGCGCGGCACATGACGTCAGTGCGCCGCGCAGTGCATAGCAACGACGCAGGGGACGCACACCAGAGGCCTGAAGCAGCGCGGACCCGACCCCGGCAACAGGTAATTATGCAACCGGGGATGGGGGGAGGCAACGGGGCAGCGGCGCCGGCAATGGGTGCCGCTGCCCCTTCTCTCCCCCTGGCTGTCGGCGCCGCTTCTCTCCCCCTGGCTATCGGCGCCGGCAATGGGGCGCCGGCACCGATAGTCAGGGGGACAGAACGGGCAGCGGCGCCGATAGCCAGGGGGAGAGAAGGGCCGGCAGCAGGGCTCTAGACCCCAGGAAAGGCAGGGGGAGAGAAGCCGGCAGCGACGGCCTCTCTCCCCCTGCCTTTCCTGGGGTTGTATCGGGGTATACACGCGCACACACGCACCCTCATTTTACCATGTATATTTGGGTAAAAAACTTTTTTTACCCAAATATCCTTGGTAAAATGAGGGTGCGTGTTATAGGCCGGTGCGTGGTATACCCCGATAAATACGGTCTATATATATTTTATTTCATTTTTTTCAGCGGAGTACCCCTTTAAGTTCTATTTTCCATGATGGCCTCCTAACTCTCTCTCAACAGTAGATGCAAAGAGACAGAAGGATCAGGAAGTTGGGTGTCAACATGTCCAATCCCTTTTGGTCTTATTAGAGAAAAGTTGCCGGCAGAGAAATCTGGTTGCATCTTGGCCAAGTAGGCATATGTATGGGGAAATAACGCAGTATGGTCAACAGCTATCTAAAGCAAATTTTATCTTGGGAAAAGGTATTGAAAGAGCTTTATTCATCATTCAGTCGTCATTACAAGTCATACAATAAATTACAATCACAAAAAGCATACGATACAATATACAGCACAGGTTCCCTAAGCTATACACCGTACCACATGCTATGCTAACATTCCGCTCCATCGCTTGATATCAAAGAAGCAAGGTCGAAAACAACAACACATTACAGTCTGTGACTGAGGAGGGGTGTGGGATCTATGGGGGTAGGGAGGGGCGGATCACAGAGTGAAACTACTGGGCAAACGTATGGGGAGGTAGGGAAAGCAGAGTCCTCTTCTTCATCGACGTCCGGACAGTCCAAGATTGGATAGTCTCTAAACCAGCTGTGGGCCAGCCTGCGGCAGTCCTGGACGGACATGTCCTCCCTGTTGTAGATGAGGCGGTTCCTGGCCAGCCATATAGCGTCCTTAAAACAGTTCATAAGGCGCCAGGCCTCCTGGATGGCCATAAAGCACCGAATGGTACGATAGGTTGTTACTGGGTACCGAGTCTCTAAGTTCCAGTTCCAAGGCGTTCAACAGACCCTACGCAAAGGAGCACTGCCAAAAGGCGTGCATAGATGTTTCCTCCACATAGGGGCACCTGAGAAAAATCATCCGTTTCCCACCAATTGCCTTTTTGACGTCCACATCCCTCACACACTTCTTCACCTCTCGTGTCTCTTGTTCACACAGATTAGTGAGATAAAGTTGACAAAAGAGTCATTCACATTGACCAGTCAGATCCTCCCAGACTCCTGTCTACACATGTCCAATGTCGTCAAGGCTTCTCTCTTCTGGGATGCTCTGGTTCACACAATAGTAGGTGACATTTGCCAGTTGAGGCTCCGGTGACAGAACTATGGGCAGGGTGCAAGTGGCCTTCAACACCTTGGGGTCCTAGGCACCCTCTTTCAAGGCCTGTTCTATCTTAAATGTGATATTTAGGTATATCTATTACATGATGTGTTCAGTAGGTATTCATGACCTACAGACCTTTTATGTGGTTGTTATAGGGATTTTCAAGTTCTAGAGGTGGGATTGAGGCACCTACCAAACGTTTTGCCTGGAGGTCTTCATCAAACTTGTGGGAATAGTAATCTTCTTTTTCCAATTCCAAGTGAAGATGTTGCTGCCAAGTGTTCTGTATTCTGTGTCTGACCTCGGCCTGCCTTTCCAGCTCTTTCTCTGCCTGATCCTTGAGCCAAAGACCTCTGCCTGTACATGGGCCTGTCTCTGTCTGACCCTGTGCCTGACCTTGTGCCTGTACACTGACCTGTCTGTGCCTGACCCTGTGCCTGTACATGGACCTGTCTGTGCCTGACCTTGTGCCTGACCCTGTGCCTGTACACTGACCTGTCTGTGCCGGACCCTGTGCCTGTACATGGACCTGTCTGTGCCTGACCCTGTGCCTGTATGTGGGCCTGTCTCTGCCTGACCCTGTGCCGGACCCTGTGCCTGTACATGGAACTGTCTGTGCCTGACCCTGTGCCTGACCCTGTGCCTGTACACTGACCTGTCTGTGCCTGACCCTGTGCCTGTACATGGACCTCCCTGTGCCTGACCCTGTGCCTGACCCTGTGCCTGACCCTGTGCCTGTACATGGACCTGTCTCTGCCTGACCTGTACCTGACCCTGTGCCTGTACACGGACCTCTCTGTGCCTGACCCTGTGCCTGACCCTGTGCCTGTACACTGACCTGTCTGTGCCTGACCCTGTGCCTGTACATGGACCTGTCTGTGCCTGACCCTGTGCCTGACTCTGTGCCTGTACACGGACCTCTCTGTGCCTGACCCTGTGCCTTACTCTGTGTCTCTTGGCATGCTGCGCCAGCTACCACCCACACTCGGAGGAAGCCAGGGGATGGTGGCATGGGGATCTGAAATTCAAAATATAGAAATTAAAGCATAAACTAGAGAGTTCCAACTTTTTATTTTTGTTAGACTTCAAGTGGTGTGAAGAGCCTCATTTATTTACCTGTAAAGTTCTTATGGACAAACGCAGGTCCACGCTGGCTGAGGCCACTGTATGACACCTCGGCAACCCAACCACCCAGCGTGACCAGCGTCTCTCCCTGCCCAATCTGAAGGAGGGATGGGACATCAGTTTTGAGGTTATGTCTTAAACAAGGAAGGCTATGGGTAATATATGCCACTTTATTCAAATTTAATGGCATATATCTAGGGCCGTGGTCCAAAACTGTGGCCCTACAAATGTTACAAAACTTCAACTCCCAGCATGTCTACACTGAAACTATTACGGAAAATGTAAATAAAGAAAAATACATCAAATAAAAATAAATCAATTCTGTAATATAAAAAGGAAAGGAGTAAATTATTTAACCCCTTAAGGACATGCGCCATTTGGTGCTGCAACGAATAACTTCATGCACAGCGCCGTACATTTACGGCATGGCTATGAAGCGAGCGCAGGAGCAGAGCTCGCTTCATGCGTTGCGGGTCCCGGTGGCTGTCAGCGCGGACCCGCCAGTAATCACAGACATCGGCGATCGCGCTGATGTCCGCCATTAACCCCTCAGATTCCATAATCAATACAGATCACAGCATCTGAAGTCATTCGGTCATACAGATCAAATGCAACACGTAAAAGTGGTACCGATAAAAATGAGGCCTCACACAAATGAGCCCTCACACATATACGAAAAAATGAGAATGTTAGAGGTGGTCATAAAAGGGCAAATTTAAACGTATTGATTTTGTAGAAAAAGTGATTTTTATATTTTAAAAGCAGCACAATAATAGAAAAGCGTGTAATCAGGGGTATCATTTTAATCGTATTGACCCACAGAATAAAGAAAATATCAAATTTTTACTGTAAAGTGTATTGTGTAAAAGCAACACCTCCCCCCCCCCCCCCACACAATTTTGTTATATTGTGATTTTTGTTTACATTTCCTCACACAAACAATAATTTTTTGGGGTTAACTGTACATTTTATGGTAAAATGAGGGAGTTATGGATTTTAGAAGGCGAGAAGTAAAAAAAAAAACAGAATGCAAAAAAAAAAGTGAGATCAGTGTGTGCAGTGTTATAGGTCCCTATGGGATAATAATGATCAGTATAAGAGATCAGTGTGTGCAGTGTTATAGGTCCCTATGGGATAACAATGATCAGTATAAGAGATCAGTGTGTGCAGTGTTATAGGTCCCTATGGGATAATAATGATCAGTATAAGAGATCAGTGTGTGCAGTGTTATAGGTCCCTATGGGATAACAATGATCAGTATAAGAGATCAGTGTGTGCAGTGTTATAGGTCCCTATGGGATAACAATGATCAGTATAAGAGATCAGTGTGTGCAGTGTTATAGGTCCCTATGGGATAACAATGATCAGTATAAGAGATCAGTGTGTGCAGTGTTATAGGTCCCTATGGGATAACAATGATCAGTATAAGAGATCAGTGTGTGCAGTGTTCTAGGTCCCTATGGGATAACAATGATCAGTATAAGAGATCATGTGTGCAGTGTTATAGGTCCCTATGGGATAATAATGATCAGTATAAGAGATCAGTGTGTGCAGTGTTATAGGTCCCTATGGGATAATAATGATCAGTATAAGAGATCAGTGTGTGCAGTGTTATAGGTCCCTATGGGATAACAATGATCAGTATAAGAGATCAGTGTTGTTACGCCGAGCGCTCCGGGTCCCCGCTCCTCCCCGGAGCGCTCGCTACACTCTCCTCACTGCAGCGCTCCGGTCAGATCCACTGACCCGGGGCGCTGCGATACCGCCTTCAGCCGGGATGCGATTCGCGATGCGGGTAGCGCCCGCTCGCGATGCGCACCCCGGCTCCCGTACCTGACTCGCTCTCCGTCAGTCCTGTCCCGGCGCGCGCGGCCCCGCTCCCTAGGGCGCGCGCGCGCCGGGTCTTTGCGATTTAAAGGGCCACTGCGCCGCTGATTGGCGCAGTGGTTCCAATTAGTGTTATCACCTGTGCACTTCCCTATATCACCTCACTTCCCCTGCACTTCCTTGCCGGATCTTGTTGCCATCGTGCCAGTGAAAGCGTTTCCTTGTGTGTTCCTAGCCTGTGTTCCAGACCTCCTGCCGTTGCCCCTGACTACGATCCTTGCTGCCTGCCCCGACCTTCTGCTACGTCCGACCTTGCTTCTGTCTACTCCCTTGTACTGCGCCTATCTTCAGCAGCCAGAGAGGTTGAGCCGTTGCTAGTGGATACGACCTGGTCACTACCGCCGCAGCAAGACCATCCCGCTTTGCGGCGGGCTCTGGTGAAAACCAGTAGTGACTTAGAACCGATCCACTAGCACGGTCCACGCCAATCCCTCTCTGGCACAGAGGATCCACTACCTGCCAGCCGGCATCGTGACAGTAGATCCGGCCATGGATCCCGCTGAAGTTCCTCTGCCAGTTGTCGCTGACCTCACCACGGTGGTCGCCCAGCAGTCACAACAGATAGCGCAACAAGGCCAACAGCTGTCTCAACTGACCGTTATGCTACAGCAGTTACTACCACAGCTTCAGCAATCATCTCCTCCGCCAGCTCCTGCACCTCCTCCGCAGCGAGTGGCCGCTTCTGGACTACGACTATCCTTGCCGGATAAATTTGATGGGGACTCTAAGTTTTGCCGTGGCTTTCTTTCCCAATGTTCATTGCACTTGGAGATGATGTCGGACCAGTTTCCCACTGAAAGGTCTAAGGTGGCTTTCGTAGTCAGCCTTCTGTCTGGAAAAGCCCTGTCTTGGGCCACACCGCTCTGGGACCGCAATGACCCCGTCACTGCCTCTGTACACTCCTTCTTCTCGGAAATTCGAAGTGTCTTTGAGGAACCTGCCCGAGCCTCTTCTGCTGAGACTGCCCTGTTGAACCTGGTCCAGGGTAATTCTTCCGTTGGCGAGTATGCCGTACAATTCCGTACTCTTGCTTCAGAATTATCCTGGAATAATGAGGCACTCTGCGCGACCTTTAAAAAAGGCCTATCCAGCAACATTAAAGATGTTCTGGCCGCACGAGAAATCCCTGCTAATCTACATGAACTCATTCACCTAGCCACTCGCATTGACATGCGTTTTTCCGAAAGGCGTCAGGAGCTCCGCCAGGATATGGACTCTGTTCGCACGAGGCGTTTCTTCTCCCCGGCTCCTCTCTCCTCTGGTCCCCTGCAATCTGTTCCTGTGCCTCCCGCCGTGGAGGCTATGCAGGTCGACCGGTCTCGCCTGACACCTCAAGAGAGGACACGACGCCGCATGGAGAATCTCTGCCTGTACTGTGCTAGTACCGAACACTTCCTGAAGGATTGTCCTATCCGTCCTCCCCGCCTGGAAAGACGTACGCTGACTCCGCACAAAGGTGAGACAGTCCTTGATGTCTACTCTGCTTCTCCACGTCTTACTGTGCCTGTGCGGATATCTGCCTCTGCCTTCTCCTTCTCTACTGTGGCCTTCTTGGACTCCGGATCTGCAGGAAATTTTATTTTGGCCTCTCTCGTCAACAGGTTCAACATCCCGGTGACCAGTCTCGCCAGACCCCTCTACATCAATTGTGTAAACAATGAAAGATTGGACTGTACCATACGTTTCCGCACGGAGCCCCTTCTAATGTGCATCGGATCTCATCACGAGAGGATTGAACTTTTGGTCCTCCCCAATTGCACTTCTGAAATTCTCCTTGGACTTCCCTGGCTTCAACTTCATTCCCCAACCCTGGATTGGTCCTCTGGGGAGATCAAGAGTTGGGGGCCCTCTTGTTCCAAGGACTGCCTAAAACCGGTTCCCAGTAACCCTTGCCATGACTCTGTGGTTCCTCCTGTAACCGGTCTCCCTAAGGCCTATATGGACTTTGCGGATGTTTTTTGCAAAAAACAAGCTGAGACTCTACCTCCTCACAGGCCTTATGATTGTCCTATCGACCTCCTCCCGGGCACTACTCCACCCCGGGGCAGAATCTATCCTCTGTCCGTCCCAGAGACTCTTGCCATGTCTGAATACGTCCAGGAAAATTTAAAAAAGGGCTTTATCCGTAAATCCTCCTCTCCTGCCGGAGCCGGATTTTTCTTTGTGTCCAAAAAAGATGGCTCTCTATGTCCTTGCATTGACTACCGCGGTCTTAATAAAATCACGGTTAAGAACCGCTACCCCCTACCCCTCATCTCTGAACTCTTTGATCGCCTCCAAGGTGCCCACATTTTTACCAAACTGGACTTAAGGGGTGCTTATAATCTCATCCGCATCAGAGAGGGGGATGAATGGAAAACGGCATTTAACACCAGAGATGGACACTTTGAGTATCTGGTCATGCCCTTTGGCCTGTGCAACGCCCCTGCCGTCTTCCAAGACTTTGTTAATGAAATTTTTCGTCATCTCCTATACTCCTGTGTTGTTGTATATCTAGACGATATCCTGATTTTTTCTGCCAATCTAGAAGAACACCGCCAGCATGTCCGTATGGTTCTTCAGAGACTTCGTGACAATCAACTCTATGCCAAAATAGAGAAATGTCTGTTTGAATGCCAATCTCTTCCTTTCCTAGGATACTTGGTCTCTGGCCAGGGACTGCAAATGGATCCAGACAAACTCTCTGCCGTCTTAGATTGGCCACGCCCCTCCGGACTCCGTGCCATCCAACGTTTTTTGGGGTTCGCCAATTATTACAGGCAATTTATTCCACATTTTTCTACCCTTGTGGCTCCTATCGTGGCTTTAACCAAAAAAAATGCCGATCCCAAGTCTTGGCCTCCTCAAGCGGAAGACGCCTTTAAACGGCTCAAGTCTGCCTTTTCTTCGGCTCCCGTGCTCTCCAGACCTGACCCATCTAAACCCTTCCTATTGGAGGTTGATGCCTCCTCAGTGGGAGCTGGAGCTGTCCTTCTACAAAAAAATTCTTCCGGGCATGCTGTTACTTGTGGTTTTTTTTCTAGGACCTTCTCTCCGGCGGAGAGAAACTACTCCATCGGGGATCGAGAGCTTCTAGCCATTAAATTAGCACTTGAGGAATGGAGGCATCTGCTGGAGGGATCAAGATTTCCAGTTATTATTTACACCGATCACAAAAACCTCTCCTACCTCCAGTCTGCCCAACGGCTGAATCCTCGCCAGGCCAGGTGGTCTCTGTTCTTTGCCCGATTTAATTTTGAAATTCACTTTCGGCCTGCCGATAAGAACATTAGGGCCGATGCTCTCTCTCGTTCCTCAGATGCTTCTGAAGTTGAACTCTCTCCTCAACACATTATTCCTCCTGACTGCCTGATTTCCACTTCTCCAGCCTCCATCAGGCAAACTCCTCCAGGAAAGACCTTTGTTTCTCCACGCCAACGCCTCGGAATCCTCAAATGGGGTCACTCCTCCCATCTCGCAGGTCATGCGGGCATCAAGAAATCTGTGCAACTCATCTCTCGCTTCTATTGGTGGCCGACTCTAGAGACAGATGTGGTGGACTTTGTGCGAGCCTGTACTATCTGTGCCCGGGATAAGACTCCTCGCCAGAAGCCCGCTGGTTTTCTTCATCCTCTGCCTGTCCCCGAACAGCCTTGGTCTCTGATTGGTATGGATTTTATTACTGACTTACCCCCATCCCGTGGCAACACTGTTATTTGGGTGGTCGTTGATCGATTCTCCAAAATGGCACATTTCATCCCTCTTCCTGGTCTTCCTTCAGCGCCTCAGTTGGCTAAACAATTTTTTGTACACATTTTTCGTCTTCACGGGTTGCCCACGCAGATCGTCTCGGATAGAGGCGTCCAATTCGTGTCTAAATTCTGGAGGGCTCTCTGTAAACAACTCAAGATTAAATTAAATTTTTCTTCTGCATATCATCCTCAATCCAATGGACAAGTAGAAAGAATTAACCAAGTCTTGGGTGATTATTTACGACATTTTGTTTCCTCCCGCCAGGATGACTGGGCAGATCTTCTACCATGGGCCGAATTCTCGTATAACTTCAGAGTCTCTGAATCCTCCTCCAAATCCCCATTTTTCGTGGTGTACGGCCGTCACCCTCTTCCCCCCCTCCCTACCCCCTTGCCCTCTGGTCTGCCCGCTGTGGATGAAATTTCTCGTGATCTTTCCATCATATGGAAAGAGACCCAAAATTCTCTCTTACAGGCTTCTTCACGCATGAAGAAATTCGCGGATAAGAAAAGAAGAGCTCCTCCCATTTTTTCCCCTGGAGACAAGGTATGGCTCTCCGCTAAATATGTCCGCTTCCGTGTCCCTAGCTATAAGTTGGGACCACGCTATCTTGGTCCTTTCAAAATTTTGTGCCAGATTAATCCTGTCTCTTACAAACTTCTTCTTCCCCCTTCTCTTCGTATTCCTAATGCCTTTCACGTTTCTCTCCTTAAACCACTTATCATTAACCGTTTCTCTCCCAAATCTGTTCCTCCCACTCCTGTTTCCGGCTCCTCAGACATCTTCTCCGTCAAAGAGATTTTAGCATCCAAAAAGGTCAGAGGGAAAACTTTTTTTTTAGTGGATTGGGAGGGTTGTGGTCCAGAAGAGAGATCCTGGGAACCTGAGGACAATATCCTAGACAAAAGTCTGCTCCTCAGGTTCTCAGGCTCTAAGAAGAGGGGGAGACCCAAGGGGGGGGTACTGTTACGCCGAGCGCTCCGGGTCCCCGCTCCTCCCCGGAGCGCTCGCTACACTCTCCTCACTGCAGCGCTCCGGTCAGATCCACTGACCCGGGGCGCTGCGATACCGCCTTCAGCCGGGATGCGATTCGCGATGCGGGTAGCGCCCGCTCGCGATGCGCACCCCGGCTCCCGTACCTGACTCGCTCTCCGTCAGTCCTGTCCCGGCGCGCGCGGCCCCGCTCCCTAGGGCGCGCGCGCGCCGGGTCTTTGCGATTTAAAGGGCCACTGCGCCGCTGATTGGCGCAGTGGTTCCAATTAGTGTTATCACCTGTGCACTTCCCTATATCACCTCACTTCCCCTGCACTTCCTTGCCGGATCTTGTTGCCATCGTGCCAGTGAAAGCGTTTCCTTGTGTGTTCCTAGCCTGTGTTCCAGACCTCCTGCCGTTGCCCCTGACTACGATCCTTGCTGCCTGCCCCGACCTTCTGCTACGTCCGACCTTGCTTCTGTCTACTCCCTTGTACTGCGCCTATCTTCAGCAGCCAGAGAGGTTGAGCCGTTGCTAGTGGATACGACCTGGTCACTACCGCCGCAGCAAGACCATCCCGCTTTGCGGCGGGCTCTGGTGAAAACCAGTAGTGACTTAGAACCGATCCACTAGCACGGTCCACGCCAATCCCTCTCTGGCACAGAGGATCCACTACCTGCCAGCCGGCATCGTGACAAGTGTGTGCAGTGTTATAGGTCCCTATGGGATAACAATGATCAGTATAAGAGATCATGTGTGCAGTGTTATAGGTCCCTATGGGATAACAATGATCAGTATAAGAGATTATGTGTGCAGTGTTATAGGCCCCTATGGGACCTATAACACTGCAAAAAAAAGTAAAAAAAAAGTGTTAATAAAGGTCATTTAACCCCTTCCCTAAGAAAAGTTTGAATCACCCCCCTTTTCCCATAAAAAAATAAAACTGTGTAAATAAAAATAAAAATAAACATATGTGGTATCACCGTGTGCGTAAATGTCCAAACTATAAAAATAACTATAAAATGGCGTACGCGCAAAAAAATTCCAAAGTCCAAAAAAGCGCATTTTTGGTCACTTTTTATACCATTAAAAAATGAATAAAAGGTGATCAAAAAGTCTGATCAAAACAAAAAGGGTACTGATAAAAACTTCAGATCACGGCACAAAAAATGAGCCCTCATACCGCCCTGTACGTGGAAAAATAAAAAAGTTATAGGGGTCAGAAGATGACATTTTTAAACGTATACATCTTCCTGCATGTAGTTATGATTTTTTCCAGAAGTGCGACAAAATCAAACCTATATAAGTAGGGTATCATTTTAACCGTATGGACCTACAGAATAATGATAAGGTTTCATTTTTACCGAAATATGCACTGCGTAGAAACGGAAGCCCCCAAAATTTACAAAATGGCATTTTTTCATCGATTTTGTCGCACATTGATTTTTTTTTCCATTTCACCGTGAATGTTTGGGTAAAATGACTAAAAACACTGCAAAGTAGAATTGGCGATGCAAAAAATAAGCCATAATATGGATTTTTAGGTGGAAAAATGAAATGGTTATGATTTTTAAAAGGTAAGGAGGAAAAAATGAAAGTGCAAAAACTGAAAAACCCTGAGTCCTTAAGGGGTTAAAGAAGCATAAACACAAATAAATAAATAAACGTTATAAAAATATATAACAAATCCTCTTTTTCCTTCTCCTTAGCTCAGTGTTTCCTAACCAGGGGCCTCCAGCCCTTGCAAAACTATTACTGCCTTAGCAGGTAGAGATTATCATCAATATTCATTAGAGATGAGCGAATTTACAGTAAATTTGATTCGTCACGAACTTCTCGGCTCGGCAGTTGATGACTTATCCTGCATAAATTAGTTCAGCTTTCTGGTGCTCCGGTGGGCTGGAAAAGGTGGATACAGTCCTAGGAAAGAGTCTCCTAGGACTGTATCCACCTTTTCCAGCCCACGGGAGCACCTGAAAGCTGAACTCATTTATGCAGGGTAAGCCATCAACTGCTGAGCCGAGAAGTTCGTGACGAATCGAATTTACTGTAAATTCGCTCATCTCTAATATTTATAGAAATAATTCTACTGCGGTCCGTCACTTAGTATCACTGTCGTACAGAAACCTATGAACACTGTCTGAAAGTTGTGAAAAGGTGATTACGACTCCTGAGATTTTCATGTAGGCATTGGTGGTTCAGTGGTAGAATTCTTGCCTGCCACGCGGGAGGCCCGGGTTCGATTCCCGGCCAATGCAACTATTTAGTTTTTTTGTTAAAGTTGATTTTATTTATTTTAATAGCATTTTTATATATGACTTTTTGTGTTCTCTTTTATTATATTACCGCATGGTCCCCTATGTAATATGTAACAGTCTT
Source organism: Hyla sarda (assembly GCF_029499605.1). Taxonomy (NCBI): domain Eukaryota; kingdom Metazoa; phylum Chordata; class Amphibia; order Anura; family Hylidae; genus Hyla; species Hyla sarda. The sequence continues at coordinate 21,520,782 of NC_079192.1, read as the reverse complement.
GTCTTAAAATACCAATATGTTCTTCTTCAGGGTTGATGAAGGAATGTGGGATGTATATAGAGAAGTGTGTGCACAGGCGGGGGTGCGGGCCACATGTCAGGACACAATTTGCCTTGGGTAGTAAGTGATTCCTGAGAACATGTGCCTGGCAGGTGTTTCACTACTGATTCTTCATGATTCAGGTCCTAATATGTTTCTTTGATCTTTTCTCATTAAGTTCTTTCTGATCTTTTATTAGTGATCATTTATCATTCAGGTCTTATGCATTTCACTAGTGATTCTTCATCATTCAGATCCTTATGTGTTTCACTAGTGATCCTTTATCTTGTAGGTGTTTCTTATGTGTTTCACTAGTGATCCTTTATCTTTTAGGTGTTTCTTATGTGTTTCACTAGTAATCCTTTATCTTTTAGGTGTTTCTTATGTGTTTCACTAGTGATCCTTTATCTTTTAGGTGTTTCTTATGTGTTTCACTAGTGATCATTTATCTTTTAGGTGTTTCTTATGTGTTTCACTAGTGATCCTTTATCTTTTAGGTGTTTCTTATGTGTTTCACTAGTGATTCTTCATCATTCAGATCCTTATGTGTTTCACTAATGATTAGTGTTGAGCAGCATAGGCCATATTCGAATTCGCGAATATTCGCGAATATATGGACGAATATTCGTCATATATTCGCGAATATTCGCATATTCGTTTTATTTTCGCATATGCGAACATTCGCATATGCGAAAATTAGCATATACTAATTTTCGCATGTGCGAATTTTCGCAAATGCGAATTTTCGCGCGCCAGTCTCACACAGTAGTATTAGAGCATTCTTTACACCACACAAGCTGGAAGCAGAGAGGGGTGATCACTGTGATGTGTACTGTGAAAAAAAAAAAAAAAAAAAAAGAATATTCGTAATTACGAATATATAGCGCTATATTCGCGAAATTCGCGAATTCGCAAATATGCGATATTCGCGAATAATATTCGAATTGCGAATATTCGTGAGCAACACTACTAATGATTCTTCATCATTCAGATCCTTATGTGTTTCACTAGTGATCCTTTATCTTTTAGGTGTTTCTTATGTGTTTCACTAGTGATCCTTTATCTTTTAGGTGTTTCTTATGTGTTTCACTAGTGATCCTTTATCTTTTAGGTGTTTCACTAGTGATCCTTTATCTTTTAGGTGTTTCCTATGTGTTTCACTAGTGATCCTTTATCTTTTAGGTGTTTCCTATGTGTTTCACTAGTGATCCTTTATCTTTTAGGTGTTTCTTATGTGTTTCACTAGTGATTCTTCATCATTCAGATCCTTATGTGTTTTACTAGTGATCCTTTATATTTTAGGTGTTTCTTATGTGTTTCACTAGTGATCCTTTATCTTTTAGGTTTTTCTTATGTGTTTTACTAGTGATCCTTTATCTTTTAGGTGTTTCTTATGTGTTTCACTAGTGATCCTTTATATTTTAGATGTTTCACTAGTGATCCTTTATATTTTAGGTGTTTCCTTTGTGTTTCACTAGTGATCCTTTATCTTTTAGGTGTTTCTTATGTGTTTTACTAGTGAACCTTTATCTTTTAGGTGTTTCCTATGTGTTTCACTAGTGATCCTTTATCTTTTAGGTGTTTCTTATGTGTTTTACTAGTGAACCTTTATCTTTTAGGTGTTTCTTATGTGTTTCACTAGTGATCCTTTATCTTTTAGGTGTTTCTTATGTGTTTCACTAGTGATCCTTTATCTTTTAGGTGTTTCTTATGTGTTTCACTAGTGATCCTTTATCTTTTAGGTGTTTCTTATGTGTTTCACTAGTGATCCTTTATCTTTTAGGGGTTTCTTATGTGTTTCACTAGTAATCCTTTATCTTTTAGGTGTTTCTTATGTGTTTCACTAGTGATCCTTTATCTTTTAGGTGTTTCTTATGTGTTTCACTAGTGATCCTTTATCTTTTAGGTTTTTCTTATGTGTTTCACTAGTGATCTTTTATCTTTTTGGCGTTTCTTATATGTTTCACTAGTTATCCTTTATCTTTTAGGGGTTTCCTATGTGTTTCACTAGTGATCCTTTATCTTTTAGGTGTTTCTTATGTGTTTCACTAGTAATCTTTTATCTTTTTGGTGTTTCTTATGTGTTTCACTAGTGATCCTTTATCTTTTAGGTGTTTCTTATGTGTTTCACTAGTGATCCTTTATCTTTTAGGGGTTTCCTATGTGTTTCACTAGTGATCCTTTATCTTTTAGGTGTTTCTTATGTGTTTCACTAGTGATCCTTTATCTTTTAGGGGTTTCCTATGTGTTTCACTAGTGATCCTTTATCTTTTAGGGGTTTCTTATGTGTTTCACTAGTGATCCTTCATTATTTAGGTCTTTTTTATGTGATTCACTAGTGATCCTTCATCACTCAGGCATTTTTATGTGTTTCACTAGTGATCCTGCATCATTCAGGTCTTTCTTATGTGTTTCACTAGTGATCCTTCATCATTTAGGTCTTTCTTATGTGTTTCACTAGTGATCCTTCATCATTCAGGTCTGTCTTATGCATTTCACTAGTGATTCCTCATCATTCAGATTTTTATATGTTTCACTAGTGATCCTTCGTCTATTAGGCATTTTTTACATGTTTCACTAGTGATCCTTCATTATTTAGGTCTTTTTATGTGATTCACTAGTGATCCTTCATCATTCAGGTCTTTCTTATGTGTTTCACTAGTGATCCTTTATCACTCAGGTATTTATTATGTGTTTTACTCGTGATCCTTAATCATTCAGGTCTTTCTTGGTGTTCCACTCGTGATCCTTCATCATTCAGGTCTTTCTTGGTGTTCCACTAGTGATCCTTCATCATTCAGGTCTTTCTTATGTGTTCCACTCGTGATCCTTCACCATTCAGGTCTTTCTTGGTGTTCCACTCGTGATCCTTCATCATTCAGGTCTTTCTTGGTGTTCCACTAGTGATCCTTCATCATTCAGGTCTTTTTATGTGTTTCACTAGTGATCCTGCATTGGGATACCTCTGCTGAGAGCCACATAGTGGTGCTGGACATTTTTTTAAATATATTTTATATTTATTCTGTGCCCTTGACAAATTGCCAAAAGTCAATAAAACCCATTTAAAGAGTACCTGTCATTATACTATATTTACTAAACTAACTCAGATTATATTCCCTAACTACTTCTAATACCCTTCCTGCCCTTAACATTTTTATCCGAGCTTTAAAAAGCTGTGTATCACACATTTACCCTTGCTCACATTGGCCCTCATTTACTAAGAAAATCGGGTTGTAAGTCTATGTTGCTTTCTTACCCGACTGCTTTTTTCCCCTGGTATTTATTATTATGTCGCATCCTGTTTGTCGCACGTGGGTTTTGTAGGTTTTGGTTTCCAACTCCTCTGAGCTGTCGGGAAAAAATCCACAACAATTCAACAAATTCGGGTTGAAAACTTTAATAAATACGTGGGAAAGCTCAGAAATGTCGGGTTACGCCCCTTTTTCGGGTTTGGGAGAATCCACATCGGGTCCGTCGGGAAAAAATGTCGCATAGTGTCGCAGACTGGCGCACGATGTCTGCGACATGGCGCAGACAAAGATGCGCCAAAAAAACCCGACAAAAGAGGTCGGGTTTAGAATAGTAAATGAGGGCCATTGTCTAAGCTCCCGGCAGGAGAAAGTGGATGTTTCCCAGCAGGCGTGATGTCACTGAAGCCTGTGAGAGCTGTGCTTCGCCTTGCCCCACACGCACTTCCTGAGTATGGACTTCTGCAAGTCCGGCTGGAGACCAAACTAACTGACCTGCAGCAGGAAACAGAACAGAGCCACCTAGTGGTCGTTTTTTCAATCACATTAAAAACATATCAAGGTTGAGAATTTTAACAGCAAGTAAATAGCAAAGTGTCTCATAATTACATAAGGAACAATATATTAAGAGTTTAGTTTGGGGACAGGTACTCTTTAAATAATGTATCAGGAAAAAATTAATCAGCTGTAATTGTTAAACTTGGGAACAGCAACATCTGGCTGAAAGTGTATAGCATAAAAAAACAAATCTGCAGAACATTGACGCCTACATTCACACGACCTACATTTATAATCCGTGTATAACAAAATCTATACAGCTAAGCATTGGTGGTTCAGTGGTAGAATTCTCGCCTGCCACGCGGGAGGCCCGGGTTCGATTCCCGGCCAATGCAGCTTGTTTTATTTATTTTATTTTTTTTAATATTACAGCAAGAGTTTACTGTTCTGTGTACCATTGAGATCCTGTAACTATAGAGAGTTATCTCTAGTGCGGATGTCTATGCAATGAGGTCAGGTAAATGCACATTAAGGCTGAAAGGGATTGTAGTCACTACATATTTGCCTTATAACAGGCTGTGTTCATACTGTGCGGTTTTCCCGCAATTTTGCCATGTTTTTTTTTATTGACTCTTTTGACCTAATGACAATCCTTAAATCACTAGTATAGGAAAAAAGAGTCGGCACTTCTGTGGTGGGTGGTGCACGTGGAAAAAATAGGCATATAGAACAAAAAGTCCCGGCACTCACCAAGTTGCAAGCCAATGCGTATTTATTGTATGCGGGTAAACAGGACGCGTTTCGGCAAAGCCTTCCTCTGCTGTCTGAGACAGCAGAGGAAGGCTTTGCCTAAACGCGTCCTGTTTAGCCGCATACAATAAATACGCATTGGCTTGCAACTTGGTGAGTGCCGGGACTTTTTGTTCTATAATCCTTAAATCACTGGCAGTACATATGCACGCCTATTGTCCTCAGTTTGTGCATGGTACTGAAGCTCAGTTCCATTGAACTGGAAGGAAATGAGTTGTAATACCGCACACAGCACGAGGACAGGGGGTGGTGTTCCTGTTTTTGGTGGAAAGTAGTCATGTGTTGTTTTTAATATCCTGGATAACCTCTTTTAGGGCTATCCTCATGATTATGCCCGAATGATGATATCTCTAAACAACTAGACCTGGGGTCAATCTATTTTATGAACGGAAAAGACATGAGGTGTTTGCTACGAAGAGCAGGAATCATCCAGCTGTTCTGTCTTTTTCCTGCCTAAGGATACGTTCACACGTGAGGATTTTCGCAGCGTATTTAGCTGCGGATCCGCTGCTGAAGGACCTCCTATATACTGTCTTTATATGTGCCTGCTCGGAGCTGCAATACGCCGCTACAAGCAGACACACTGCGATGTGCGAGTCGCCACACGCATTTAAAATTGTATTCCAGCTGCTCTGCGCAACATCTTGGCAGGCCCATATCGAGAGCATGACGAGAGCTTCTCCTGCATTAAAGGGGAAGTGCTGATTGGTTACGGAGCATAGCCTAATAAATGGCCGGTAGGGACCGGCTTCCACCAATCAATTGCTTTCCCTTAGGGCAGGGGAAAGTGTTGAGCCTGTAGCTGAGGGAGCCCATCAAGCAAAGGGGGAACGTTCCCACCCTACACCAGCCCATGTCTGAATTTCAGTGCTGCACAACCTCCACAGGATTCTACCCGGCACCAAACACCAAGTCGCACGTGCCCCGAGACCTAAACACCTCCTTTAGTATCTGAAGATCCCTCAGGAATCAAATAATAGAACAACAAAAGGGTATGCGTGTTCAGGGTATGCTTAAAATGTAACTTTTAATATTATTGGTTAAAATATCACCAAAATAATATAATGTGCCTGTGCACCCCAAAGGTTTGAAAATAATGTATATACAAATGCGGTATATACGCTAGCCCATGAGTCGGTCAGGTATTGTCAACCCAGTATTGACAGGGCCAGCACTAGCTCACCAACTCAATGTGGGTCCTATGTGAGCAAGTTGAACTCAAAGAAAACACCAACGCGTTTCTACCTCGATGTATGATGAGGTGTCATCAGGGAGGTTTAATTACAGTATTACTTATTTATACCACATTTAATGCCCAGCATGGGCATGCAAAATATTCATAAAATTCAGTGGCTACAACCACAAAAACATTTGGGGTATTGCAGGAACAAAAGGGAGACATTGCCACCCACATCAATACAGCACACAATGGAGATCTTACATGTTTAAAATTTGTGGGAGTCTAATTTTTGACACCCTCACAGAGAAGAGGAGACATGGATAGATTATTGCTCCAGCGAGAGTTTCTCTGGATCCATCGATTGGATACAGTGGCACCCAAAGGGCTCAATGAGCAACTTAATTATGGTTGTTTCCTGTAGCGATTGACTGGTTGGGGTGCTGGAGTGGTGGTGAGGTAGTCAGGGAGGACTTTAGTAAGTCCCTTAAGAGCCAATAGCCACCTCCTAGTTGGGGCATGATAGCTGCATAATAGGAGGCTCCTGCGCAGGACCGCTAAGTTACCGTAGGGCCAAATAGGGTCAGAATAGGCTCACTAGGCCCCTGAATATTACACTCCCCCACCCCTGTTAGGGTCCCACCGTAGGCACCTCATACCACTCGATCTCTACAGGAACCAGGTACATGGTCATATTAAGGTCTATATATGACTCCTGTTTCCTGTGGCCATTGAGAATGTTTGCTTCACCTTTAATATCTATTACAATAATTATATCCCTTGTGAGCTGTGTGAATTGGTTGGTTCCCTAGCTCCTGGTCTTATAATGGACGTAATGATTACCAACTACTCCCATATACATTGACATTAGCGGTCATCCTACTGTTGTTATAGTGCAAAGATACTTAACCTGCCTGTTAAATCCAATCATACTTCTTGCTCCGGGTCCAATAGATGAGCGGCTGTTAATAGTAAGCGTAGTTAGGCCGCCCTCCTGTGTGACGGCGCCGGGAGGGTAGGCGGAGCTACGCACATATACTTCCGCTCACGGCCGGAAGCTGCCTCAGACGCCGACACCTCGCCATACCAGGCGGCAAGAGCCGGAGTTCATGGCTCCCTGCGCTACATGCAGGTTGGCGCATCGCCCGCTGTCCACACTACAGAACCGTGAGTAGCAAGGGAAAGGGTTCGTATACCTTTCCTTATTCTTCCCACAGGGCGAGTACTGAACGGGCTTGTGCCTGTCCCGTTTTTGTTTTTACAGGTCCAAAGACGGCGCTCCTGAAAAGTTTAGAAGTGGCTACAGCAGACTGATGTTTGTGATTTGTGCAATCTTTTTCCATACAGGTTGAGGGATTACGTCCCCATATGCCCCGATATATATATATTGTTTATGGAATGTTGCCGATTTCACTTTGGTGGTTGTAGCCACTGAATTTTATGAATATTTTGCATTCCCATGCTGGGCGTTAATTGTGGTATAAATAAGTAATACTGTAATTAAACCTCCCTGATGACACCTCATCATACATCGAGGTAGAAACGCGTTGGTGTTTTTTTTTAGTTCAACTTGCTCTCATAGGACCCACATTGGGTTGGTGAGCTGGTGCTGATTATTATAAGACTAGCCCTGTCAGTACTGGGTTGACAATTCCTGCACGACTCATGGGCTAGCGTATATACAGCATTTGTATATACATTATTTTCAAACCTTTGGGGTGCACAGGCACATTATATTATTTTGGTGATATTTTAACCAAAAATATTAAAAGTTACATTTTAAGCACACCCTGAACATGCATACCCTTTTGTTGTTCTATTATTTGATCTATTTATGCTGGGTGACTATATCTGCTAAGCAGGGGTCTATGCAGAACCTACCATCTAATGCTGCACATTTCCATTATGATCCCTCAGTGTTGTTCACCAACAACCAGGCATGTGACGTGAGCTGAAAGAACGTATAACAGCAAAATGTGTTTTATGGCAGCGGTGGGATTCGAACCCACGCCCCCAAAGAGACTGGAGCCTTAATCCAGCGCCTTAGACCGCTCGGCCACGCTACCACATGGTGTTGATTGCATTTCATACTATCTGAGGTCACAGACCTAAGCATAACTAACAAAAAGGTCAAAAGAGATCAGCCTCCCCGTCGGGGAATCGAACCCCGGTCTCCCGCGTGACAGGCGGGGATACTCACCACTATACTAACGAGGAATGGCTTATAGCTGGTGACCCGTAGTAAACTCCTTAAAGGGGCAGTGCTGAAGAATTCATGATAGAGAATGAACAATTTTCACCCCTTAACGACAATGGACGTAAATGTACATCATGGTGCCATGATACTTAACACACCATGAGGTACATTTACGCTCCGCCATGACCGGTCCGGTGCTCACATCATGCACGGTAGATCCCGGCTGCTATCAGCAGCCAGGGACCTGCCGGTAATGGCGGACATCCACGATCGTGCGGATGTCCGCCATTAACTACTCAGATGCCATGATCAATACACATCAGGTACTTTAAATGGATGATCCGATCGCCCGCAGCACTGCCGCGGGGATACGATCATTTCGCTGCGGATCCGCCGCTGAAGGACCTCCTATATGCTGCCTTTATATGTGCCGCTCCGAGCAGGCACATTTAAGGGCACCATACAGAGGTCCTTCAGCGGCGGATCTGCAGCGTAAAATATGCTGTAAAACCGCACGTGTGAACGTACCCTTAGTGTGTGTTCACATGTGCATATTTTCTACTACAAATCTGCTTCAGCAGATTTTGCTGCCCATTGACTTAAATGTGAAGCAAAATCTGCAGCAGCAAATATGCACATGTGAACGCCCCCTAAAGGCTGGGATCACACTGCAGAATTTCTGGGCAGAATTTCTGCCGGTGATTGAGACGGCGGTGCTAGGACCAAGCAGACTGCATTGCTGCCCCCAATAGACTGCAATGCATTTCTGGGTGGATATTTTGGGAGATCAGCTCATTAAAGGGGTAGTCCAATGGTGAAAAACGTATCCCCTATCCTAAGGATAGGGGATTAGTTTGAGATCGCGGGGGGTCCGACCGCTGGGGCCCACTGCGATCTCTCTGTACGGGGCCCTGGCTCTCCGGCCAGATAGCGGGTGTTGACCCCTGCATGAAGCGGTGGCCGACACGCCCCCTCAATACATCTCAATGGCAGAGCCGGAGATTGCCGAAGGCAGCGCTTCGGCTCTGCCATAGAGTTGTATTGAGGGGGCGTGTCGGCCGCTGCTTCGTGCGGATGTCGACACGCCCCCTTCCCGCAGGCTCTCGGGGCTCCGTACAGGAGATCGCAGGGGGCCCCAGCGGTCGGACCCCCCGCGATCTGCAACCTTAAGATAGGGGAAAAGTTTTTCACCACTGAGTCACCACTGGACTACTCCTTTAATGCATTGCCATCTATGGGGATAGCAATGTAGTCTGCGCGGTCCTAGTGCCGCCAGCTTGATCTTCGGCAGAAATTCTGCCCCAAAATTCCAAAGTGTGAACCTAGCCTAATAGTCTATTTGGGTCCCTGGCTTTGCAACTGTCTCACAGCCGATCTATCACTCTGGATCAGCTTGTCTTGGCTGCTCAGCTCTGGCTAGTATAGAGTGGAGTTCCTGATTGGTTAACCTCTCTGTGAATATCCCTGGCTTTTTCAGCTCGGTGCAGATTATGGCACCTTTGTCAGTTTTGTATTTGTTCCCGTTCACCATATTCCTATTAAACGCAGAGTACAGATGATCCCTGTGGGTCCCTCTTTGAAATTGTATTCCAGCTGCTCTGCACAACATCTTGGCAGGCGTTAATACAGCGCCCATAACGAGAGCGGGACGAGAACCTCTCCCGCATTAAAGGGGAAGCGCTGATTAGTTAAGGAGCATAGCCTAATAAATGGCCGGTAGGGACCGGCTTCCACCAATCAATTGCTTTCCCTTAGGGCAGGGGAAAGTGTTGAGCCTGTAGCTGAGGGAGCCCGTCAAGCAAAGGGGGAATGTTCCCACCCTACACCAGCCCATGTCTGAATTTCAGTGCTGCACGACCTCCACAGCACCAAACACCAAGTCACACGTGCCCCCCGAGTCCTAAACACCTCCTTTAGTATCTGAAGATCCCTCAGGAATGCTGGACAGTGTTGTTCACCAACAACCAGGCATGTGACGTGAGCTGAAAGAGCTCAGCAAAATGGCAGTTGTGGGATCCAACCCCCAAAATACAGTGGTCCCTCAACATACGATAGTAATCCGTTCCAAATGGACCATCGTTTGTTGAAACCATCGCATGTTGAGGGATCCGTGCAATGTAAAGTATAAGACAGTGGTCTACAACCTGCGGACCTCCAGATGTTGCAAAACTACAACACCCAGCATGCCCGGACAGCCAACGGCTGTCCGGGCATGCTGGGAGTTGTAGTTTTGCAACATCTGGGGGTCTGCAGGTTGAAGACCACTGTTAGAGGAAGTTGTACTTACCTGTCCCCGCCGCTCCGGACCATCACCGCTTGTCACCGCTGCCCGGGATGTCGCCGTCCATCGAGGTGTCCCCGACGCTCCAGCAAGGCCTCTGCTTCCCCGGCATCCTCGCTCTCCGTCGCCGCCATCACGTCGCGACGCACGCCGCTCCTATTGGATGACGGGACGGCGTGCGCAGCGACGTGATGACGACGATGGAGAGCGCCAACGATGCAGGGGATCCCGAAGAGGACGCGCCGGAACCCAAAGGACAGGTGAGTGATTATCAGCGGACCACACGGGGCACCGTAAACGGCTATCCGGTGGATGCTGAAGCAGTCTGCGCTGCCGGATAGCCGTTTAAGCGATGGCCCCGACATACTGAGAGGCCATGGTATGTTGAAATGATCGTAGGTCGAGGGGTCACTGTACACATAATGTGTGAAGCCACTTTTCGGTACATTGTCTGTTGATGTTGTCAATGTACACACAGATTGCACCAATAATCTCTTCTACAATTCTTTCCCAATCTAATTGTCCCAAACAATAAGTGATGGCCCCCAAGTGACTGTCATAGAGGGTTTTCTCCTTCACCTCGTGGTCTGTTTCTATGGTAGAACCTTGGCCAGTCTGACCTATGATTCAGGGTTACTGCCTAATTTTTGAGTGACGGAGGTGCACATGACTTTAAAACCATCAAATTTTGACCAATATCCACTCGATTTATGCATTAGAGACCCTGAAGGATCGGACGGTGGTCCACAGACAGAACAGACACCACAGCATGGACTGTGGAAACAGTACTCCAGTGGAAAACTTTTTTTTTTTTTTAAACAACTGGTGCCAGAAAGTAAATGACTTCTATAAAAAAAAATCTTTACCCTTCCTGTACTTTTTAGCAGCTTTATGCTACAGAGAAAATTCTGTAGCATACCCCTTCATGACTCAGGGTTTTTCCGTTTTTGCACTTTCGTTTTTTTCCTCTTTACTTTTAAAAAATCATAACAATTTTGCACCTAAAAATCCATATGAGGGCTTATTTTTTGTGCCACCAATTCTACTTTGTAATGACGTCAGTCATTTTACCCAAAAATCTATGGAAAAACTGAAAAACTATCATTGTGCGACAAAATTGAAAAAAAAACATATTTCGGTAAAAATGACACCTTATCATTATTCTGTAGGTCCATACGGTTAAAATGATCCCCTACTTATATAGGTTTGATTTTGTCGGACTTCTGGAAAAAATCATAACTACATGCAGGAAAATGTATATGTTTAAAACTGTCATCTTCTGACCCCTATAACTTTTTAATTTTTCCATGTTCGGGCCGGTATGAGGGCTCATTTTTTGCACTGTGATCTGAAGTTTTTATCAGTACCATGTTTGTTTTGATCGGACTTTTTGATCACTTTTTATTAATTTTTTTATGGTATAAAAAGTGACCAAAAATACGCTATTTTGGAGTTTGGAATTTTTTTGCGCGTACGCCATTGACCGTGCACACACTGATCTTTTACACTGATCACTGCAAAGCCATAGCTTTGCATGGATCAATGTTATTGGAGGTTGATTGTTCAAGCCTGGATTTCAGGCTTGGAGTAATCAATCACCGATCGGACAGGCAGGAGGCTGGTAAGCCACCCTCCTGCTGCGTCCTAGCTGATCTGGACATCGCGATGGTCCCGATCAGCCCGACTGAGCAGCCAGAATGCTTTTACTTTCACTTTAAGATGTGGCGATCAACTTTGATCGCCGCGTCTAAAGAGTTAATGCCGGACACAGCCCAATCAGTGATGTTCAGCTTATAGCAACTGGGACCCACTGGGTATGATGCGCGCTCACCTCCTGAGCGCACAGTATATTTGGGGATGCGCATATGGACGTTAATAAACCTCCATTTGCGCTAAGAGGTTAAAGGGGTACTCCTTTTTTTTTTTTTAAATCAACTGGTGAAGTGCTCTCTGCTGACATCTCTGTCCATTTTAAGAACTGTCCAGAGTAGGAGAAAATCCCCATAGAAAACATATGCTGCTCTGGACAGTTCCTGACATGGACAGAGGTGTCAGCAGAGAGCACTGTGCTCGTGATGTCAGCAGAGAGCTCTGTGTTCCAAAAAGAAAATAATTTCCTCTGTAGTATTCAGCAGCTAATAAGTACTGGAAGAAATAAGATTTTTTTAATTGAAGTAATTTATAAATCTGTTTAACTTTCTGGCACCAGTTGATAAAAAAAAAAAAAAAAAAAGTTTGCCACTGGAGTACCCCTGTTCAGGACCCAGGGCGTAATTTTACGCCCCGGCGCCCTGGTACTTAAGGACCCAGGGCGTAAACTTACGCCCTGGTGGTTTCCGGTCCCTGCCGCGCGCCGGGCAGAGATCGGAAGCGTATGCCTGCTGAAATGATCCAGGGCAAACGCCGAGGGGGGCCATGTAGGCCCCCCATGTCGGCGATCGCCGCAAATCGCTAGGGAAATCACCCTTGCGATCTGCGGCGATACCGGGCTGATCGGATCTCTGGGACCCGACCGCCCAGTAATTTTGCATGATCCCAGATGTCACAGACAGCCAGGACCATGCTGGAGCCTAGGAGCGAGGTGGCAAGCCTGCCACCTCCTCCGATCCCCTGCGATCCGTGGGTTAGTTAACCGACCAATCGCAGGGGGGGGCGGTTACTTCCTCCCGTCCTGTCCGGCCCCTGAAAGTCCGGAGAGGACGGGAGGAAGACCGGAGGATGCGGTGGGGGACGGGGGAGTGCTGGGGACCAGCCCCGGTACTTACCTCATCCCTGAAGACCCGGATCCCGGCGATGAAGACGGCGGTGGCGACAGGTGAGTGGATCTTCAGCCGTGGTCGGGCCCTTTACAGCAATGCACGTCGCCGTGAAGCGACATGCATTGCTGTAATGGGACCCTGTATACTACAACTCCCAGCATGCCCAGACAGCCCTTGGCGTCTGGGCATGCTGGGAGTTGCAGTTTTGCAACATCTGGAGGTCCACAGTTTGGAGACCACTGTGCCCTTCCAGATGTTGCAAAACTACACATCCTCAGCATGCCCTTACTGTCCAGGCATGCTGGGAGTTGTAGTTCCGTAACATCTGGCCCTTCAGATGTTGCAGAACTACAACTCCCAGCATGCCTGGACAGTTTTGGCATACTGGGAGTTGTAGTTTTGCAACATCTGGAAGGGCACAGATTGTGAACCACTGTATTAGTGGTCTGCAAACTGTAGTCCTCCAGATGTTGCAAAACTACAACTCCAAGCATGCTGGGAGTTGTAGTTCGGCAACATCTGGCTCTAAAGATGTTGCCGAACTACTACTCCCAGCATGCCTGAGAATGTTTGGGAGTTGTGGTTTTGCAACAACTGGAGGCACACTGGTTGGGAAACATTGTCTGTTTCCTAACTCAGTGTTTCCCAACCTTGTGCCTCCAGCTGTTGCAAAACTATAACTACCAGCATGCACTGATAGACTGTGCATGCTGGGAGTTGTAGTTTTGCAACAGCTGGAGGTTCCCCCCCTGTGAATGTACAGGGTACATTCACATGGGCAGGGGCTTACAGTGATTATCAGGCTGCAAGTTTGCGATGCAGCAAATTTTGCGCGGCAGCTCAAACTCGCAGCGGGAAACTCTCTGTAATCCCCCACCCGTGTGACTGTACCCTAAAAACACTACACTACACTAACACAAAATAAAATAAAAAGTAAAAAACACTACATATACACATACCCCTACACAGCCCCCCTCCCCTCCCTAATAAAAATGAAAAACGTCTGGTACGCCACTGTTTCCAAAATGGAGCCTCCAGCTGTAGCAAAACAACAACTCCCAGTATTGCCGGACAGCCGTTGACTGTCCAGGCATGCTGGGAGTTTTGCAACAGCTGGAGGCACCCTGTTTGGGAATCACTGGCGTAGAATACCCCTATGTCAACCCCTATGCAAATCCCTAATTCAGGCCTCAAATGCACATAGCGCTCTCACTTTGGAGCCCTGTCGTATTTCAAGGCAACAGTTTAGGGCCACATATGGGGTATCGCCTTTCTCGGGAGAAACACATTTTGGGGGGCTTTTTCTCCTTTCACCCCTTATGAAAAGGTGAAGTTGGGGTCTACACCAGCATGTTAGTGTAAAAAAATAAAATTTTTACACTAACATGCTGGTGTTGCCCCATACTTTTCATTTTGACAAGAGGTAAAAGGGAAAAAAGCCCCCAAAAATTTGTAATGCAATTTCTCTCGACTACGGAGATACCCCATATGTGGGCGTAAAGTCCTCTGGGGGCGCACAACAGGGCCCAGAAGGGAGCACCATGTACATTTGAGGTGATTTGCACAGGAGTGGCTGATTGTTACAGCGGTTTTGACAAACGCAAAAAAAATAAAATAAATAAACACATGTGACCCCATTTCGGAAACTACACCCCTCATGGAATGAGGGGTGCAGTGAGAATTTACACCCTACTGGTGTCTGACAGAGCTTTGGAACAGTGGGTTGTGCAAATAAAACATTTTGTACAGCCCACTGTTTCAAAGATCTGAAAGACACCAGTGGGTTGTAAATGCTCACTGTACCCCTTGTTACGTTCTTCAAGGGGTCTCGTTTCCAAAATAGTATGCCATGTGGGGGTTATTTTGCTGTCCTGGCACCATAGGGGCTTCCTAAATGCGACATGCCCCCGAGCAAAATTTGCTCTCAAAAAGCCAAATATGACTCCTTCTCTTCTGAGCATTGTAGTTCGCCCGTAGTGCACTTCAGGTCAACTTATGGGGTACCTCCATATTCAGAAGAGATGGGGTTACAAATTTTGGGGGATATTTTCTGCTATTAACCCTTGCAAAAATGTGAAATTTGGGGGGAAACACACATTTTAGTGAAAAAAATTATATATTTTTTTTACACATGCAAAAGTCGTGAAACACCTGTGGGGTATTAAGGCTTACTTTATTCCTTGTTACGTTCCTCAAGGGGTCTAGTTTCCAAAATGGTATGCCATGTGTTTTTTTTTTGCTGTTCTGGCACCATAGGGGCTTCCTAAATGCAACATGCCCCCCAAAAACCATTTCAGAAAAACGTACTCTCCAAAATCCCCTTGTCGCTCCTTCGCTTCTGAGCCCTTTACTGCGCCCGCCGAACACTTTACATAGACATATGAGGTGTGTGCTTACTCGAGAGAAATTGGGCTACAAAAATAACAATCCATTTTCTCCTTTTACGCCTTGTAAAAATTCAAAAATTTGGTCTACAAGAACATGCGAGTGTAAAAAATAAAGATTGTGAATTTTCTCCTTCACTTTGCTGCTATTCCTGTGAAACACCTAAAGGGTTAAAATGCTGACTGAATGTCATTTTGGATACTTTGGGGGGTGCAGTTTTTATAATGGGGTCATTTGTGGGGTATTTCTAAGATTAAGACCCTTCAAATCCACTGCAAACCTGAACTGGTCCCTGAAAAAACGTGATTTGGGAAATTTTGCGAAAAATTGGAAAATTGCTGCTGAACTTTGAAGCCCTCTGGTGTCTTCCAAAAGTAAAAACACGTCAATTTTATGATGCAAACATAAAGTAGACATATTGTATATGTGAATAAAAAAAAATTATTTGGAATATCCATTTTCCTTACAAGCAGAGAGCTTCAACGTTAGAAAAAGGCAAAATTTTCTAATTTTTCATCAAATTTGGGGATTTTTCACCAAGAAAGGATGCAAGATACCACAAAATTTTACCACTATGTTAAAGTAGAATATGTCACGAAAAAACAGTCTCTGAATCAGAATGATAACTGAAAGCATTCCAGAGGTATTAATGTTTAAAGTGACAGTGGTCAGATGTGCAAAAAATGGCCGGGTCCTAAGGTGTGAAATGACTGGGTCCTTAAGGGGTTAAGGAGCTTTGAGTCTGATGCTGAGCGGTGAGTGCCGGATATTTCTGTATGCTTTAATGGTTTATTTGATACTAGCCCTCATTTACTATTCTAAACCCGACCTCTTTTGTCTGTTTTTTTTGTCGCATCTTTGTCTGCGCCATGTCGCAGACATCGTGCGCCAGTCTGCGACACGATGCGACATTTTTTCCCGACGGACCCGATGTGGATTCTCCCAAACCCGAAAAAGGGGCGTAACCCGACATTTCTGAGCTTTCCCACATATTTATAAAGGTTTCCAACCCAAATTTGTTGAATTGTTGTGGATTTTTTCCCGACAGCTCAGAGGAGTTGGAAACCAAAACCAACAAAACCCACGTGCGACAAACAGGATGCAACATAATAATAAATACCAGGGGAAAAAAGCAGTCGGGTAAGAAAGCAAGATAGACTTACAACCCGATTTTCTTAGTAAATGAGGGCCACTATGTCTATCCCTCTATCACGTCCCAGCACCTCTGCTGACTCACTACTAAGGTTGAGTTTTGCCCTCCACCTGTTCAGTGCAATTGGAACGCTTCTCAGTGGTGCCGTCACACCCCTTTTGTCAGACACATAAATTATTGTGGTTTAAGCTTTTTAGTCTATGGAACAATTTCATGTACAGATTCTACCAAACACCAACATGTCGAAAAAAGTACAGTGATCCCTCAACTTACAATGGCCTCAACATACAATAGCTTCGACATACAATGTTCTTTTCTGTACCATTATAACTTGACACCAGACTCAACATACAATGTACAGACAGTGTACAATGTACAGAAATGTGTCAATCGCTGGAAGAACCGACCAATCAGAACGGACATTTTATTGGTAAAACACCTGTATTACTCAAGTACATGCACTGACTGGCTGGTTGGTAGCTCCTCCTACAGTACAGGAAGGTATTACATGTTCTGTACTACTCTTTACCTGTATTACTGAAGTGTATGCATTGACTTGTGTCTGGTAGTGCCCCCTACAGTACAGGGAGGTATTACATGTCCTGTACTACTCTTTACCTGTATTACTGAAGTGTATGCACTGACTGGTGTCTGGTAGCGCCCCCTACAGTACAGGGAGGTATTCCATGTTCTGTACTGTTTACCTGTATTACTGAAGTGTATGCACTGACTGGTGTCTGGTAGCGCCCCCTACAGTACAGGGAGGTATTCCATGTTCTGTACTGTTTACCTGTATTACTGAAGTGCATGCACTGACTGGTGTCTGGTAGCGCCCCCTACAGTACAGGGAGGTACTACATGTCCTGTACTACTCTTTACCTGTATTACTGAAGTGTATGTACTGACTGGTGTCTGGTAGCGCCCCCTACAGTACAGGGAGGTATTCCATGTTTTGTACTCTTTACCTGTATTACTGAAGTACATGCACTGACTGGTGTCTGGTAGCGCCCCCTACAGTACAGGGGGGTATTACATGTTCTGTACTCTTTACCTGTATTACTGAAGTGCATGCACTGACTGGTGTCTGGTAGCGCCCCCTACAGTACAGGGAGGTATTCCATGTTCTGTACTGTTTACCTGTATTACTGAAGTGTATGCACTGACTGGTGTCTGGTAGCGCCCCCCACAGTACAGGGAGGTATTACATGTTCTGTACTCTTTACCTGTATTACTGAAGTGTATGCACTGACTGGTGTCTGGTAGCGCCCCCCACAGTACAGGGAGGTATTACATGTTCTGTACTCTTTACCTGTACCAGGGTTAGCTGCTCCTTTGGACACCAGGTGAGGGCGGCTCCATTACTTTTTTTTAGGACATTGTGTACTGTACAGGACCCTGAAGAAGCTCCTGTCCTCTACATATACAGTGATTACAGCTCCCAGCAGATCTTTATTACTTTTATATGTAAAGATTTGCTTTGTCTGTATTAGTTATCCACTTATTTTTCTTTAATCCTCACTTTTTCCTATTTTTGGATGACATTCTGGTGGCTTCAGAACCAATTACCAGGTTCCCATAGAGCTATGGTCTATACCTACAATGGTGGTCCTGGAACCGATTAATATTGTAACTTGAGGGACCACTGTAATTTTCTTGACTACTCAGGTTTCCTCAGATTTCTGATGTCCTCCTACAGTCTTCATATGGTGGGATTGACATCTACTTTGGTAGTAGCTACAACTAAATTATCATCTCATTAGCGCCGCCATTAGGATCTTCTGTGAGGATACAATACATTTCCCTTTTGGCTTTGTCTTTGGTTTGTAGGGGGGGAGAATCCACAACGCTCACCTCACAACCTTCTGTTTACCCAACATGGCCCCCCTGTGTATATAACAGGCATGTATACAATATGCACACTTCTCTGCACACTCCTGGGCCATTGTTGTGTATAAGAAGAACAATACCGTGTGGTGAATATAGAGACACTAACTTACATTTTATGTAAATTCGGACATCAAAGACATAAAAACCTTCCCAAATAAGAATGAGCTCCCGCATCTCCTCTACTGTTGTCTCCTAGGGCCAAATTATTCATGATCAAACTTGGGCCCTGGTGTCCGGGGGAATGGGCTTCTCTGCCCTATAGGTAGACACTAGTATTGTAAATGGCACATGAAGGGTGTGAGGGGCTATTACTGATGTTGGGGGCTTTCTTACTACTGTTTGGTCATTTTCTACTGTTTCTTCAGATGTGAAGGGTCGTCCAAGCTGTTTTCTTACGAAGAGAAGGAATTTGGATGAACCAGTCACCAACCAATCTCTGAATGTCTAAAGTACAGAGAACATAGGGGGACATTTAGGAAACTTTGCTTTAGTAGTCTATTTTTTAGTAATTTTTTTCCCACCTACTGTTTTGCTTACGAGCAATACATTTTTTATTCTGTCCACGGCCTTAAAGGGGTACTCCGACGCCAAAACATCTTATCCCCGACCCAAAGGATAGGGGATAATATGCCTGATCGCGGATGTCCCTCTGCTGGGGACCCCCATGATCTTGCACGCAGTACCCCGTTACCATCAGTCCCCGGAGCATGTTCGCTCCGGGTCTGATGACTGGCGATCACAGGGCCGGAGCATTGTGATGTCACGGCTCCGCCCCCGTGTGATGTCACGCTCTGCCCCCTCAATGAAAGGGAAGGGAGGGGGCGTGACGGCTGTCGTACCACCGTGTAATGTCACGCTCCACTCCCCCCAAAATTGAAAGCCTATGGGAGGGGGCGTGACAGCTGTCGTGCCACCATGTGACGTCACACTCCGCCCCCTCAATATAAGCCTATGGGAGGGGGCATGACAGCTGTCACGCCCCCCTCACATAGGCTTGCATTGAGCGGGCAGAGCGTGACGTCACACGGGGGCGGAGTCGTGACGTCACAATGCACCGGCCGCGTGATCGCCAGTCATCAGACCCGGAGCAAACACGCTTCGGGGACTGATTATAAACAGGGTGCAGCGTGTAAGATCACGGGGGTCCCCAGCGGCAGGACCCCCGCGATCAGGCATCTTATCCCCTATCCTTTGGATAGGGGATAAGATGTCTTAGAGCCGGAGTACCCCTTTAATAAATTTGTCGCACGTAAACAAAAGTGGGAAAATCCCCCCACGTAAGCAAAAGCTGTGAGGTAAGTGCCGGAGATAGCTCTGCTGTTCCCTCGTTAGCTACAGAGGTGGTTCTTTGCTGTCCTCACTTGTTAATCTATTAATTATTATTTAATTATTTATTATAATTATGTATGAATGTCCTACGTCCCAATGCATTGCTAATAACGACAGAAGCAGAGTACGATTCCTGTTAAAGCATAAGTAAATACGAGTGTAATAGAAAGAGTGTCTAGAAGATGTTTGTTTCGTTTATCAATGGCAATTCAATGAAACAATATATAATTCCATATGTGTTGTTTGCTTTCCTCGTATTGTGAAATTTGGCAAAGCTCTTTTGCGTTTTAACTAAATAAAAATTTTCTCATAGGTGTTTTCTTTTTCATTATTCTTTTCAGTTTTAAATTTTAAGTTTAACCCCTTAACGACGCAGGATGTATATTTAAGTCCTGCGTCGGCTCCCGCGATATGAAGCGGGATCGCGCCGCGATCCCGCATCATATCGCGTTGGTCCCGGCGCTCATCAATGGCCGGGACCCGCGGCTAATACCACACATCGCCGATCGCGGCGTTGTGCGGTATTAACCCTTTAGAAGCGGCGGTCAAAGCTGACCGCCGCTTCTAAAGTGAAAGTGACCCGGCTGCTCAGTCGGGCTGTTCGGGACCGCCGCGGTGAAATCGTGGCGTCCCGAACAGCTGATCGGACACCGGGAGGGCCCTTACCTGCCTCCTCGGTGTCCGATTGACGAATGACTGCTCCGTGCCTGAGATCCAGGCAGGAGCAGTCAAGCGCCGATAACACTGATCACAGGCGTTTTAATACATGTCAGTGATCTGTGTAAAAGATCAGTGTGTGCAGTGTTATAGGTCCCTATGGGACCTATAACACTGCAAAAAAAATGTAAAAAAAAAGTGTTAATAAAGGTCATTTAACCCCTTCCCTAATAAAAGTTTGAATCACCCCCCTTTTCCCATAAAAAAAATAAAACAGTGTAAAAAAAATAAAAAATAAACATATGTGGTATCGCCACGTGCGTAAATGTCCGATCTATAAAAATATATAATTAATTAAACCGCACGGTCAATGGCGTACGCGCAAAAAAATTCCAAAGTCCAAAAAAGCGTATTTCGGTCACTTTTTATACCATTAAAAAATGAATAAAAAGTGATCAAAAAGTCCGATCAAAACAAAATCATACCGATAAAAACTTCAGATCACGGCGCAAAAAATGAGTCCTCATACCGCCCTGTACATGGAAAAATAAAAAAGTTATAGGGGTCAGAAGATGACATTTTTAAACGTATAAATTTTCCTGCATGTAGTTATGATTTTTTCCAGAAGTGCGACAAAATCAAACCTATATAAGTAGGGGATCATTTTAACCGTATGGACCTACAGAATAATGATAAGGTGTAATTTTTACCGAAATATGCATTGCGTAGAAACGGAAGCCCCCAAAAGTTACAAAATGGCGTTTTTTTTCCGATTTTGTCGCACAATGAATTTTTTTTTCGTTTCGCCGTGCATTTTTGGGTAAAATGACTAATGTCACTGCAAAGTAGAATTGGCGATGCAAAAAATAAGCCATAATATGGATTTTTTGGTGGAAAATTGAAAGGGTTATGATTTTTAAAAGGTAAGGAGGAAAAAACGAAAGTGCAAAAACCCAAAAACCCTGAGTCCTTAAGGGGTTAAATGACGTTTTGACAAGTCAACATTGGAATTAGCTGGAGTAGAAGAGGTTGATTATGGCAATCAGTGTAAAAAGACAAAAAAAATAAAAAAATCGCAGACAGTTCCCAAAAGTAAGCAAAAAAAATAATATGTAAAATGCAGTTATCACACTTTACAAAAAAAAAAACAAAGAATGCCATTAACCTCTTAAGGAAGCAGGGCGTACCTGTACGCCCTACGCCCGATCCCGGTATATAAAACGGGGTCACGCCATGACCCCGCTTCATACCGGCTCGATCCCGGCAGCTAATGATAGCCAGCACTCTGGGCTAAAAGCGTGCAGCACCGATCGTTGTGCCGCGCGCTATTAACCCTTTAGACGTGGCGGAAAAAGTTGATCGCCGCGTCTAAATTGAAAGTGAAAGCTTCCCGGCAGCTCAGTCGGGCTGATCGGGACCATCGCGATAAAATCGCAATGTCACGATCTGCTAGGACACGAGTGAAGGTCCCCTTACCTTGCTCTGTCACGTCCGATCAACGATTGATTGCTCCAAGCCTGAGATACAGGCTTCAGCAATCGACCGCCTATAACACTGATCAATCCAAAGCTATGGCTTTGCTGCGATCAGTGTAAAAGGTCAGTGTGTGCAGTGTTATAGCCCCCTATGGGAGCTATAACACTGCAAAAAAAAAAAAAAGTTAATAAAGGTAATTTAACCCCTTCCCTAATAAAAGTTTGAATCACCCCCCCTTTTCCCATAAAAAACAGTGTAAATAAAAATAAAAATATGTGGTATCGCTGCATGCGGAAATGTCCAAATTATAAAAATATATTATTAATTAAACCACACGGTCAATGGTGTATGCGCAAAAAAATTCCAAGTCCAAAATAGCGTTTTTTGGTCACTTTTTATATCATGAAAAAAATGGAAAAAAAAAGTGATCAAAAAGTCCGATCAACACAAAAAGGATACCAATAAAAACTTACGATTACGGCGCAAAAAATGAGCCCTCATGCCGCCCTTACGCGGAAAAATAAAAAAAGTTATAAGGGTCAGAAGATGAGATTTTTTTCAGTATAAGTTTTCCAGCATGTAGTTATAATTTTTTTCAGAAGTGCGACAAAATCAAACCTATATAAGTAGGGGATCATTTTAACCGTATGGACCTACAGAATAATGATAAGGTGTAATTTTTACCGAAAAATTTACTGTGTAGAAACGGAAGCCCCCAAAATTTATAAAATTTACAATTTTTCTTCAATTTTGTCGCACAATGAATTTTTTTTCCGTTTCGCCGTGGATTTTTTGGTAAAATGACTGATGTCACTGCAAAGTAGATTTAGTGGTACAAAAAAATAAGTCATAATATGGAACTTTATGTGCAAAATTGAAAGCGTTATGATTTTTAGAAGGTGATGAGGAAAAAATGAAAATGCAAAAACGGAAAAACCCTGCGTCCTTAAGGGGTTAGGATAAGAGGACAATTCATTTTAGAGGATGTAAGACATTTAGTAAGCCAGGAATGTGCTGGAGTAAATTTAAGTTTTGCACTATAGCGACTTTTTAGCAACAGTCCCATTTGATAAATCTCTCACTACTGCAAGTTAATTTGTAAAACTTGCTTAGATAAGCAAAAATCAATTTTCTTGCTTTTCTCGCTCTTAGGGATGTTTGTCGCACAGAAAATTGCGTAGGAGCAGTTGCGACTTTTATGAGACACTTATATGAAAGAAAAAATGGGTAAATGCTTTCATAAATGTCCCCCATAGAGAGGAGACTGAATGATAGCGGTGTGACATAATGATAATAGTTGGGAGAGATAGATAAAGAGACAGGGGGCGCTTCCTTGTAGCGAATATCGACTCGGTGTGATCCCTCCACCGCACCTGAATGATATACTCACCTATAAGATGATGACGTTTTTGATCCACAGCTGTTGGGGGTCGTAGTGGTTTGGGTACACTTGAGTGTGTGGAAATAGAGCTGCTGCACTCGAACCGATTCTGGACTCCCAATGGGGGACCAGCATAGAAATATGAGAATTAGTAGGAAAAGGCGGTCTTGGAGGCGCTGCTCAGGGGTGTTCAAAGTAAGACGGACTCAGGCCGGCACAGGACAATAAATATTTTATTAGACAGTACGGACAACATGTTTCAGCACTTACAAAGTGCCTTCCTCAGGTCCAATTTGGCAGTACAGTGATCCCTCAACTACGATGGTAATTCGTTCCAAATGAACCATCGTTAGTTTAAACCATGGTATGTTGAGGGATCCGTGCAATGTAAAGTATAGGAAGTTATACTCACCGGTCCCCGCCGCTCTGGACCGTCATCGCTGCCCTGGATGTCACCCTCCATCGCTGTCGCCGCGTCCCCATGGTGTCCCCGCCGCTCCGGACCGTCTCTGCTGGCTGGGATCGTCATCACGTCGCTGCGCACGCCACTCCTATTGGATGACGGGACGGCGTGCGCGGCGACGTGATGACAATGAAGGAGAGCGCCAGTGATGCAGTGGAGCCCGAAGAGGACGGTCCGGAACATCGGGGACAGGTGAGTGACCATCACCGGACCACACAGGGCACTGTAAATGGCTATCCGGCGGCAGCTGAAGCAGTCTGAGCTGCCGGATAGCCATTTATGCGATGGCCCCGACATACAAAAGCATTGTATATTGATGCTGCCTTCAACATGCGATGGCCTCTGAGAGGCCATCGTATGCTGAAATTATCGTGTGTCGGGGCCATCGCAGCTCGGGGGGTCACTGTACACTTGTAGTTGGTGCTGTAAGAGTATGCTGGTGGGGACCCTGTGTAGTAGCGGTGCAGCCGGCACAATTTTTCACTAGTTTCCACAATTTTTGGTCTAGTTTTTCTATAGCAAATGTCTAGTTAGACTTGGTCTACATAAATTATTGTGGTTTAAGCTTTTTAGTCTATGGAACAATTTCATGTACAGATTCTACCAAACACCAACATGTCGCAAAAAGTAATTTTCTTGACTACTCAGGTTTCCTCAGATTTCTGATGACCTCCTACAGTCTTCATATGGTGGGATTGACATCTACTTTGGTAGTAGCTACAACTAAATTATCATCTCATTAGCGCCCCCATTAGAATCTTCTGTGGGGATACAATACATTTCCCTTCTGGCTTTGTCTGTGGTTTGTAGGGGGGAGAATCCACAACGCTCACCTCACAACCTTCTGTTTACCAAACATGGTCCCCCTGTGTATATAACAGGCATGTATACAATATGCACACTTCTCTGCACACTCCTGGGCCATTGTTGTGTATAAGAAGAACAATACCGTGCGGTGAATATAGAGACACTAACACGGTATCGGCTCCTCGGCCATTGTGCTGATATGTTGAATGTTATGTAAATTCGGACATCAAAGACGTAAGAACCTTCACAAATAAGAATGAGCTCCCACATCTCCTCTACTGTTGTCTCCTAGGGCCAAAATATTCACAATCAAACTTGGGCCCTGGTGTCCGGGGGAATGGGCTTCTCTGCTGTACAGGAAGACACTAGTGTTGTAAATGGGAGGGACTATCACGGATGTTGGGGCTATCACACTACTGTTTTTGGGCATTTTCTATTGTTTTACTCGAATGTGAAGGGTCAACCAAGCCTTCTGCCAACATTTCGACACCATTGGTAGACGTAATTGGGAGTATGGTGGCCATCATTCAATAAAGGGAGATGAGTGACCCATGAGGAATAGCAACAAAATAAAAAAATCACCTGGAGGACCAGATAAAGAATCCTATTATCTTTTATTATACAGTTACATGGACAAAATTAATCCCCGATGTGGGGCCCCAGAATACAGCAGCCTGCTGTCTGGGGAATGTGTAAAGCCAAGTTTACATACACAGCTCAAACAGCCACATACTCGGATGTTTGTGCCATAGTTGCAGACTATGTGGTCCCAAGAGGGGGCCCCATTTTGGTTGGTCACATTCCATTAGGACATGGAAGGTAAGGGGGGGTGGGATTAAGATGTCATTATAGGAGGCCCATATCGATTTTTGCTATGCCCCCCCCTTCTTCTATGTAAACCACTGGCCCCATATATATACATATGCTCAGAGCAAAACCCATCAAAGCATCGAGCAGTGTCCCAAATAACCGATCAGTCTTGGCCAATGGCCGTCCATTAGCACATTGCCCCCATTTCTGCCAGCAACATCTGAAGACTCATTGCAGTAGTGACTGGTAAGATTGGCTCATGGGGGGGTCGAAGTCTATTTCAATCTAGCTGCCATAACATCGTTGTTCTCGGAGGAACGATTCATGAAGGTAAATGCAGTTTGTAGTGACATTTTGGGCGCATTCACACTACAGAATGTTCACCCAGAGAGATTTCAGACGGGCATCCTGTGCACAGCAGGTGCCCACTGATTTAGTTGGCACTAGCACTGCTCAGACACACGCCGTCTTCATAGACGGCAATGCATATCTTAGTCGATTCTGCCGATAGAATGGACATGAGTTTCTCCACTCGGAACTTCCGCAGTGTGAATGCAGCCTTCCATTTGCCCACTGTTTTTTGAGGCTCTGGCTCTATTATCATCACCTACTTACTATGACTTTTTAGAGAGAACAGAACTGTCAAAATCTCTATCCAAAAACTTTCTCACAAAGTTGACTTTCCCACAGATGGAAGCACAAGTGTCCCCCCCTCCCCCCCAGGTGTCAGACAAGTGTGCACTCCGGTTATTGCTCCATTATCACCAGGACACACTTCACCAACACACTTATCTGTCTTTGTTCTGGGCCTCTTTTATCTTCTCCTCAGCATGTGGAAACAGTGTTTTATTGTAAAAAAAAAAAAAAAAAAAAAAGAAGAAATTAACAAAGAATAAAATAAAAATAAAACAAATAAATATATATAGTTTTTTTTTCTTTCTTTCAACATATTTACAAATTTTGTGGGTATTTAAATCCTCAATTTACAAAATAAATACATAGGTTATTAGATATATATTTATAGAATACCGTTCCGCGGTATTCTGTAAAAATATATCTAATATCCTATTTATTAGGTGATTGATTGCTCTGATTGGCGATTGATTGCTCAAAGCCTGAGATACAGGCTTGAACAATCGAGAGCCTAGAACACTGATCCATGCAAAGCTATGGCTTTGCTGGGATCAGTGTAAAAGATCCGTGTGTGCAGTGTTATAGCCCCCAATGGGAGCTATAACACTGCAAAAAAAAGGGGAAAAAAAGGGGAAAAAAAAGAAGTTAATAAAGGTAATTTAACCCCTTCCCTAAAAAAAAGTTTGAATCACCCCCTTTTCACATAAAAAAAAAACTGTGTAAATAAACATATATGGTATCGCCGCGTGTGAAAATGTCCGAATTATAACAATATATAATTAATTAAACCTCACGGTCAATGGCGTATGCGCAAAAAATTTCAACGTCCAAAAAAGCGTATATATGGTCACTTTTTATATAATGAAAAAATGAATAAAAACCGATCAAAAAGCCCGATCAATACAAAAATGGTACCGATAAAAACTTCAGATTACTGCACAAAAAAATAGCCCTCAAACCGTCCCGTACGCGGAAAAATAAAAAGTTATAGGGGTCGGAAGGTGAGAATTTTTTACGTATACATTTTCCTGCATGTAGTTATGATTTTTTTCAGAAGTGCGACAAAATCCAACCTATATAAGTAGGGTATCATTTTAACCGTATGGACCTAAAGAATAAAGATGAGGTGTTATTTTTACCGAAAAATGTACTACGTAGAAACGGAAGCCCCCAAAATGACAAAATGGCATTTTTTCTTCAATTTTGTCGCACATGAAATTTTTTTTCCGTTTTGACGTGGATTTTTTGGTAAAATGACTAATGTCACTGCAAATTAGAATTGGTGATGCAAACGATAAGCCATCATATGGAATTTTATGTGCAAAATTGAAAGCGTTATGATTTTTAGAAGGTGATGAGGAAAAAATGAAAATGCAAAAACGGACAATTCATTTTAGAGGATGTAAGGCATTTTAGTAAGCTGGAGTAAATTTAAGTTTTGCACTATAGCGACTTTTTAGCAACAGTCCCATTTGATAAATCTCTCACTACTGCAAGTTAATTTCTAAAACTTGCTTACATAAGCAAAAAATAATTTTCTTGCTTTTCTCGCTCTTAGGGATGATTGTCGCACAGAAAGTTGCGTAGGCGCAGTTGCGACTTTTTTGAGACACTTATATGAAAGAAAAAATGGGTAAATGCTTTCATAAATGTCCCCCATAGAGAGGAGACTGAATGATAGCGGTGTGACATAATGCTAATAGTTGGGAGAGATAGATAAAGAGACAGGGGGCGCTTCCTTGTAGCGAATATCGACTCGGTGTGATCCCTCCACCGCACCTGAATGATATACTCACCTATAAGATGATGACGTTTTTGATCCACAGCTGTTGGGGGTCGTAGTGGTTTGGGTACACTTGAGTGTGTGGAAATAGAGCTGCTGCACTCGGACCGATTCTGGACTCCCAATGGGGGACCAGCATAGAAATATGAGAATTAGTAGGAAAAGGCGGTCTTGGAGGCGCTGCTCGAGGGTGTTCAAAGTAAGACGGACTCAGGCTGGCACAGGACAATAAATATTTTATTAGACAGTACGGACAACATGTTTCAGCACTTACAAAGAGCCTTCCTCAGGTCCAATTTGGCAGTACAGTGATCCCTCAACTACGATGGTAATTCTTTCCAAATGAACCATCGTTAGTTTAAACCATCGTTTGTTGAGGGATCCGTGCAATGTAAAGTATAGGAAGTTATACTCACCGGTCCCCGCCGCTCTGGGCCGTCATCGCTGCCCTGGATGTCACCCTCCATCGCTGTCGCCGCGTCCCCGTGGTGTCCCCGCCTCTCCGGACCGTCTCTGCTGGCTGGGATCATCGCTCTTTATCGCCGTCATCACGTTGCTGCGCACGCCACTCCTATTGGATGACGGGACGGCGTGCGCGGCGACGTGATGACAATGAAGGAGAGCGCCGGTGATGCAGTGGAGCCCGAAGAGGACGGTCCGGAACATCGGGGACAGGTGAGTGACCATCACCGGACCACACAGGGCACTGTAAATGGCTATCCGGCGGCAGCTGAAGCAGTCTGAGCTGCCGGATAGCCATTTATGCGATGGCCCCGACATACAAAAGCATTGTATATTGATGCTGCCTTCAACATGCGATGGCCTCTGAGAGGCCATCGTATGCTGAAATTATCGTGTGTCGGGGCCATCGCAGCTCGCGGGGTCACTGTACACTTGTAGTTGGTGCTGTAAGAGTGTGCTGGTGGAGACCCTGTGTAGTAGCGGTGCCGTGGATTTTTTGGTAAAATGACTAATGTCACTGCAAATTAGAATTGGTGATGCAAACGATAAGCCATCATATGGAATTTTATGTGCAAAATTGAAAGCGTTTTGATTTTTAGAAGGTGATGAGGAAAAAATGAAAATGCAAAAAGGGAAAAACCCTGCGTCCTTAAGGGGTTAAGAAAAGAGGACAATTCATTTTAGAGGATGTAAGGCATTTTAGTAAGCCAGGAATGTGCTGGAGTAAATTTAAGTTTTCCACTATAGCGACTTTTTAGCAACAGTCCCATTTGATAAATCTCTCACTACTGCAAGTTAATTTCTAAAACTTGCTTACATAAGCAAAAAATAATTTTCTTGCTTTTCTCGCTCTTAGGGATGATTGTCGCACAGAAAATTGCGTAGGCGCAGTTGCGACTTTTTTGAGACACTTATATGAAAAAAAAAATGGGTAAATGCTTTCATAAATGTCCCCCATAGAGAGGAAACTGAATGATAGCGGTGTGACATAATGATAATAGTTGGGAGAGATAGATAAAGAGACAGGGGGCGCTTCCTTGTAGCGAATATCGACTCGGTGTGATCCCTCCACCGCACCTGAATGATATTGCCGGCACAATTTTTCACTAGTTTCCACAATTTTTGGTCTAGTTTTTCTATAGCAAATGTCTAGTTAGACTTGGTCTACATAAATTATTGTGGTTTAAGCTTTTTAGTCTATGGAACAATTTCATGTACAGATTCTACCAAACACCAACATGTCGCAAAAAGTAATTTTCTTGACTACTCAGGTTTCCTCAGATTTCTGATGACCTCCTATAGTCTTCATATGGTGGGATTGACATTTACTTTGGTAGTAGCTACAACTAAATTATCATCTCATTAGCGCCCCCATTAGAATCTTCTGTGGGGATACAATACATTTCCCTTCTGGCTTTGTCTGTGGTTTGTAGGGGGGAGAATCCACAACGCTCACCTCACAACCTTCTGTTTACCCAACATGGTCCCCCTGTGTATATAACAGGCATGTATACAATATGCACACTTCTCTGCACACTCCTGGGCCATTGTTGTGTATAAGAAGAACAATACCGTGCAGTGAATATAGTGACATTAACACGGTATCGACTCCTCGGCCATTGTGCTGATGTTACGCCGAGCGCTCCGGGTCCCCGCTCCTCCCCGGAGCGCTCGCAACATCCTCGCTACGGCAGCGCCCCGGTCAGATCCACTGACCGGGTGCGCTGCGATACCGCCTCCAGCCGGGATGCGATTCGCGATGCGGGTGGCGCCCGCTCGCGATGCGCACCCCGGCTTCCGTACCTGACTCGCTCTCCCTCGGTCCTGTCCCGGAGCGCGCGGCCCCGCTCCCTAGGGCGCGCGCGCGCCGGGTCTCTGCGATTTAAAGGGCCACTGCGCCACTGATTGGCGCAGTGGTTCCAATTAGTGTCTTCACCTGTGCACTCCCTATGTATACCTCACTTCCCCTGCACTCCCTCGCCGGATCTTGTTGCCCTTGTGCCTAGTGAAAGCGTTCCCTTGTGTATTCCTAGCCTGTGTTCCAGACCTCCTGCCGTTGCCCCTGACTACGATCCTTGCTGCCTGCCCTGACCTTCTGCTACGTCCGACCTTGCTTTTGTCTATTCCCTTGTACCGCGCCTATCTTCAGCAGTCAGAGAGGTTGAGCCGTTGCTAGTGGATACGACCTGGTTACTACCGCCGCAGCAAGACCATCCCGCTTTGCGGCGGGCTCTGGTGAACACCAGTAGTGACTTAGAACCGGTCCACTAGCACGGTCCACGCCAATCCCTCTCTGGCACAGAGGATCCACCTCCTGCCAGCCGGCATCGTGACAGCTGATATGTTGAATGTTATGTAAATTCGGACATCAAAGACGTAAGAACCTTCACAAATAAGAATGAGCTCCCGCATCTCCTCTACTGTTGTCTCCTAGGGCCAAAATATTCACGATCAAACTTGGGCCCTGGTGTCCAGGGGAATGGGCTTCTCTGCTGTACAGGAAGACACTAGTATTGTAAATGGGAGGGACTATCACGGATGTTGGGGCTATCACACTACTGTTTTTGGGCATTTTCTATTGTTTCCTCGAATGTGAAGGGTCAACCAAGCCTTCTGCCAACATTTCGACACCATTGGTAGACGTAATTGGGAGTATGGTGGCCATCATTCAATAAAGGGAGATGAGTGACCCATGAGGAATAGCAACAAAATAAAAAATCACCTGGAGGACCAGATAAAGAATCCTATTATCTTTTATTATACAGTTACATGGACAAAATGAATCCCCGATGTGGGGCCCCAGAATACAGCAGCCTGCTGTCTGGGGAATGTGTAAAGCCAAGTTTACATACACAGCTCAAACAGCCACATACTCGGATGTTTGTGCCATAGTTGCAGACTATGTGGTCCCAAGAGGGGGCCCCATTTTGGTTGGTCACATTCCATTAGGACATGGAAGGTAAGGGGGGGTGGGATTAAGATGTCATTATAGGAGGCCCATATCGATTTTTGCTATGCCCCCCCCCCCTTCTTCTATGTAAACCACTGGCCCCATATATATACATATGCTCAGAGCAAAACCCATCAAAGCATCGAGCAGTGTCCCAAATAACCGATCAGTCTTGGCCAATGGCCGTCCATTAGCACATTTTCCCCAATGGCCGTCCATTAGCACATTGCCCCCATTTCTGCCAGCAACATCTGAAGACTCATTGCAGTAGTGACTGGTAAGATTGGCTCATGGGGGGGTCGAAGTCTATTTCAATCTAGCTGCCATAACATCGTTGTTCTCGGAGGAACGATTCATGAAGGTAAATGCAGTTTGTAGTGACATTTTGGGCGCATTCACACTACAGAATGTTCACCCAGAGAGATTTCAGACGGGCATCCTGTGCACAGCAGGTGCCCACTGATTTAGTTGGCACTAGCACTGCTCAGACACACGCCGTCTTCATAGACGGCAATGCATATCTTAGTCGATTCTGCCGATAGAATGGACATGAGTTTCTCCTCTCGGAACTTCCGCAGTGTGAATGCAGCCTTCCATTTGCCCACTGTTTTTTGAGGCTCTGGCTCTATTATCATCACCTACTTACTATGACTTTTTAGAGAGAACAGAACTGTCAAAATCTCTATCCAAAAACTTTCTCACAAAGTTGACTTTCCCACAGATGGAAGCACAAGTGTCCCCCCCTCCCCCCCAGGTGTCAGACAAGTGTGCGCTCCGGTTATTGCTCCATTATCACCAGGACACACTTCACCAACACACTTATCTGTCTTTGTTCTGGGCCTCTTTTATCTTCTCCTCAGCATGTTTAAACAGTGTTTTGCTTTGTTTAATTGTAAAAAAAAAAAAGAAAAAATTAACAAAGAATAAAATAAAAATAAAACAAATAAATATATATATAGTTTTTTTTTCTTTCTTTCAACATATTTACAAATTTTGTGGGTATTTAAATCCTCAATTTACAAAATAAATAAATAGGTTATTAGATATATATTTATAGAATACCGTTCCGCGGTATTCTGTAAAAATATATCTAATATCCTATTTATTAGGTGATTGATTGCTCTGATTGGCGATTGATTGCTCAAAGCCTGAGATACAGGCTTGAACAATCGAGAGCCTAGAACACTGATCCATGCAAAGCTATGGCTTTGCTGGGATCAGTGTAAAAGATCCGTGTGTGCAGTGTTATAGCCCCCAATGGGAGCTATAACACTGCAAAAAAAAGTGGAAAAAAAAAGAAGTTAATAAAGGTAATTTAACCCCTTCCCTAAAAAAAAGTTTGAATCACCCCCCTTTTCACATAAAAAAAAAACTGTGTAAATAAACATATATGGTATCGCCGCGTGTGGAAATGTCCGAATTATAACAATATATAATTAATTAAACCTCACGGCCAATGGCGTACGCGCAAAAAATTCCAACGTCCAAAAAAGCGTATATATGGTCACTTTTTATATAATGAAAAAATGAATAAAAACCGATCAAAAAGCCTGATCAATACAAAAATGGTACCGATAAAAACTTCAGATTACTGCACAAAAAAATAGCCCTCAAACCGTCCCGTACGCGGAAAAATAAAAAGTTATAGGGGTCGGAAGGTGAGAATTTCTTTCGTATACATTTTCCTGCATGTAGTTATGATTTTTTTCAGAAGTGCGACAAAATCACCTATATAAGTAGGGTATCATTTTATCCGTATGGACCTAAAGAATAAAGATGAGGTGTTATTTTTACCGAAAAATGTACTACGTAGAAACGGAAGCCCCCAAAATGACAAAATGGCATTTTTTCTTCAATTTTGTCGCACATGAAATTTTTTTTCCGTTTTGCCGTGGATTTTTTGGTAAAATGACTAATGTCACTGCAAATTAGAATTGGTGATGCAAACGATAAGCCATCATATGGAATTTTATGTGCAAAATTGAAAGCGTTATGATTTTTAGAAGGTGATGAGGAAAAAATGAAAATGCAAAAAGGGAAAAACCCTGCGTCCTTAAGGGGTTAAGAAAAGAGGACAATTCATTTTAGAGGATGTAAGGCATTTTAGTAAGCCAGGAATGTGCTGGAGTAAATTTAAGTTTTCCACTATAGCGACTTTTTAGCAACAGTCCCATTTGATAAATCTCTCACTACTGCAAGTTAATTTCTAAAACTTGCTTACATAAGCAAAAAATAATTTTCTTGCTTTTCTCGCTCTTAGGGATGATTATCGCACAGAAAATTGCGTAGGCGCAGTTGCGACTTTTTTGAGACACTTATATGAAAGAAAAAATGGGTAAATGCTTTCATAAATGTCCCCCATAGAGAGGAGACTGAATGATAGCGGTGTGACATAATGATAATAGTTGGGAGAGATAGATAAAGAGACAGGGGTCCCAATGGGGACCAGCATAGAAATATGAGAATTAGTAGGAAAAGGCGGTCTTGGAGGCGCTGCTCAGGGGTGTTCAAAGTAAGACGGACTCAGGCCGGCACAGGACAATAAATATTTTATTAGGCAGTACGGACAACATGTTTCAGCACTTACAAACTGCCTTCCTCAGGTCCAATTTGGCAGTACAGTGATCCCTCAACTACGATGGTAATTCATTCCAAATGAACCATCGTTAGTTGAAACCATCGTATGTTGAGGGATCCGTGCAATGTAAAGTATAGGAAGTTATACTCACCTGTCCCCGCCGCTCTGGACCGTCATCGCTGCCCTGGATGTCGCCCTCCATCGCTGTAGCTGCGTCCCCGAGGTGTCCCCGCCGCTCCAGACCGTCTCTGCTGGCTGGGATCATCGCTCTTCATCGCCATCATCACGTTGCTGCGCACGCCACTCCTATTGGATGACGGGACGGCGTGCGCGGCGACGTGATGACAACGAAGGAGAGCGACGGTGATGCAGCGGAGCCCGAAGAGGACGGTCTGGAACATCGGGGACAGGTGAGTGACCATCACACGGGGCACCTTAAACGGCTATCCGGTGGCAGCTGAAGCAATCTGCGCTGCCGGATAGTCGTTTATGCGATTGCCCCGACATACAAAAGCATCACATATTGATGCTGCCTTCAACATGCGATGGCCTCTGATAAATTATCGTATGTCGGGGCCATCGCAGGTCGGGGGGTCACTGTACACTTGTAGTTGGTGCTGTAAGAGTATGCTGGTGTGGACCCTGTGTAGTAGCGGTGCCGCCGCGACAATTTTTCACTAGTTTCCACAATTTTTGGTCTAGTTTTTCTATAGCAAATGTCTAGTTAGACTTGGTCTACATAAATTATTGTGGTTTAAGCTTTTTAGTCTAAGGAACAATTTCATGTACAGATACTACCAAACACCAACATGTCGCAAAAAGTAATTTTCTTGACTACTCAGGTTTCCTCAGATTTCTGATGTCCTCCTACAGTCTTCATGTGGTGGGATTGACATCTACTTTGGTAGTATCTACAACTAAATTATCATCTCATTAGCGCCCCCATTAGGATCTTCTGTGAGGATACAATACATTTCCCTTTTGGCTTTGTCTTTGGTTTGTAGGGGGGAGAATCCACAACGCTCACCTCACAACTTTCTGTTTACCCAACATGGCCCCCCTGTGTATATAACAGGCATGTATACAATATGCACACTTCTCTGCACACTCCTGGGCCATTGTTGTGTATAAGAAGAACAATACCGTGTGGTGAATATAGAGACACTAACACGGTATCGGCTCCTCGGCCATTGTGCTGATATGTTGAATGTTATGTAAATTCGGACATCAAAGACATAAAAACCTTCACAAATAAGAATGAGCTCCCGCAACTCCTCTACTGTTGCCTCCTAGGGCCAAATTTTTTATGATCAAACTTGGTCCCTGGTGTCCGGGGGAATGGGCTTCTCTGCCATATAGGAAGACACTAGTATTGTAAATGGGAGGGACTATCACGGATGTTGGGGCTATCACACTACTGTTTTTGGTCATTTTCTATTGTTTCCTCGAATGTGAAGGGTCAACCAAGCCTTCTGCCAACATTTCAACTCCATTGGTAGAATAAATTGGGAGTATGGTGGCCATCATTCAAAAAAGGGAGATGAGTGACCCATGAGGAATAACAACTAAATAAAAATCACCTGGAGGACCAGATAAAGAATCCTATTATCTTTTATTATACAGTTACATGGACAAAATGAATCCCCGATGTGGGGCCCCAGAATACAGCAGCCTGCTGTCTGGGGAATGTGTAAAGCCAAGTTTACATACACAGCTCAAACAGCCACATACTCGGACGTTTGTGCCATAGTTGCAGAATATGTGGTCCAACCACCTTATTGTGGTTGGTCACATTCCATTTGGACATGGAAAGTAAAAGGGGGGGGGGGATTAAGATGTCATTATTGGAGGCCCATATCGAAGTAAACCACTGGCTAAATATATATATATATATATATATATATATATATATATATATATATATATATACTCAGAGCAAAAACCATCAAAGCATCGAGCAGTGTCCCAAATAATCGATCAGTCTGTAGACATCACCTTCTTACTTCTCTGCTTGGCCAATGGCCGTCCATTAGCACATTGCCCCCATTTCTGCCAGCCACATCTGCAGACTCATTGCAGTGGTGACTGGTGGGATTGGCTCATGGGGGGGTCGAAGTCTATTTCAATCTAGCTGCCATAACATCGTTGTTCTCGGAGGAACGATCCATGAAGGTAAATGCAGTTTGTAGTGACATTTTGGGCGCATTCATACTACAGAATGTTCACCCAGAGAGATTTCAGACGGGCATCCTGTGCACAGCAGGTGCACCGCTCAGACACACGCCATCTTCATATACGGCAATGCATATCTTAGCCGATTCTGCCGATAGAATGGACATGAGTTTCACCACTCGGAACTTCCGCAGTGTGAATGCAGCCTTACATTTGCCCACTGTTTTTGAGGCTCTGGCTCTATTATCATCACCTACTTACTATGACTTTTTAGAGAGAATAGAACTGCCAAAATCTCTATCCAAAAACTTTCTCTACAAAGTTGACTTTCCCACAGATGGAAGCACAAGTGTCACCCCCTCCCCCCCTCAGGTGTCAGACAAGTGTGCACTCCGGTTATTGCTCCATTATCACCAGGACACACTTCACCAACACACTTATCTGTCTTTGTTCTGGGCCTCTTTTATCTTCTCCTCAGCATGTGGAAACAGTGTTTTGCTTAGTTTTTTTCTGTAAAAAAAAAAAAAAAAATTACAAAGAGTAAAATAAAATTTAAATATATATATAATTTTTTTTTCTTTCAACATATTTACAAATTGTGTGGGTATTTAAATCCTCAATTTATAAATAAATAAACTTAAGTTATTAGATATATTTTTTACAGAATACTGTTACATCATCTTTTACTTATATATTTATTTTGGAGGAGTTCTTTCACCATTTTGTAAGTTTTTAGGTTCAGTGGCAAGTTTTTTAAAATTGCAGCACACTGGGGGTATGGTATTTTTTTTTTCTAAAAATGTTTGATTTTTTCCCCCCATAGATCTCTAGAGGTTAAAAATCAAAAAGTCAGTAAAAACTCTATGGTTGACATTTATCAAGGTATTTAGAGCCCCCCCCCCCCCTTTTTTTTTTTTTTTTTTTAGAACAGGCACCTAAGCACTTTTTTGTGCATCTTTTGTGGGTAAGCAAAAAGTTACAAACTGCCTTACCTTACCTAATTTTTCACTTTGCAGTGGTCAGGTATTTATGATGTGCGAAAGTCGAAAGTTAGCAAAAAGTCCCGTACGTGAGCAAATAAAAAAAATATAAAAAAGCTATGACTTTTTTGCTTTGATTATGTGCTCCCAATAATCAACCCCTTGTGTTAAGCTGCTGGGTTTACACTATGTTTTGGCTATATGGGGACTCGATGTGGCTGGGGTATACAGCGCTTTTAGGTCCGGGGCAAAAATGAGCCGACCGGAGTGAGTCCCTATCTTACTCCGGTCGGCTTATTCAAATGAATGAGAAGGGGGCCGGGTCTGGCTGGGTCACGGACGCGCCTGGTTTTTACTCCACCAGCCCGATCCGGTCCCCGTTTAACCAAAACATAGTGTGAACAAAGTATGACAAATATGTATGCCAAATATGTGGCACATAAGCAAAACTTACCAAAATAAATAATGATAAATGTAAAAAATGAAATTCACAAAAAAAGCATCATGGAGGAAAAAAATTATTGGGCATTTATTATTTGTGATTTTTTTTTCAGGCCAAAAATATGAAAAAACAAAAGTATCTATTTGCAGCTTTTTTTTCTTTTTTATTTGATTTTGTTTTTTTTTCCTTTTTATCTTGTATTTGATGTGTAACTTTTCTTTTTTTCTTTCCTTTTTTATTGTGTTTCTTTTCTTCTTGTGTTTTTTTCCTATTCAAATGTGCTTCTTTTCTTCCCTTTCTTTAATTTTCTTGATCTTTTTCCCCATTTTTATTTGAGTATGTTTCTTTTCTTTTCCCTTTTTTTTCTTATTTTATTTAATTGGGTTTCTTTTATTTTTATTTTTCCTTTTTTTTTACTTGATTATGTTTCTTTTCTTTTCATTTTTTTCATTGTTTCTTTTATTTTCATTTTTTCTCCTATTTTATTAGATTATGTGTAATTTAATTTCCTTTTTTTTACTTTTTTTTATTTCATTGTGTTTCTTTTCTTTTCCCATTTTTTTCTCTTTTTATTTCATTATGCTTCTTTTCCTTCCTTTTAACTTCATTGTGTTTCTTTCCTTTTTCCTTTTTTCTCTTTTTTTCTTCATTGTGTTTCTTTTCCTTTTTTTTTATTTGACTGTGTTTCTTTTCATTTTTATTATTTTTTATTTAAATTGTGGTTGCAGATAAAAATGTTCATGACCAGACCTTCCCTCAGAAAGTGTCATTCCTTCTGTCAGTTGTTTTTCCAGCCCCTGCAGGATGGGGGGGGGGGGGGGGGGGGGGTTTAGACAGACGTGTGAGCTTCTTACTGCTACATTGTCACCTGGACACACTTCACTTTCACACCTCTTGTTATATTGGTGGCTCCTTTGAACTTTTTCAGAGTAGGAGGATACAGCCCTGTGCTGGTCCTAGCCCTAATCCCAAGGGTAACATGAAGTCTATGGATCCCAGTGCAACTCTACCAGGCCTAAATATGAGTAATGGGGACCATGAATACTGATAGTGTAGATTAGGGATCGACCGATATAGTTTTTTTAGGGCCGATATCGATAATCCGTGGAGGTTAGGGCCGATAGCAGATAACTTATACCGATATTCCGGTATAAGTTATCGGCTATTTATCCCCCCGCGACACCGCTGCAGATCATTGATTTAAAGCGGGCGCTTTAAATCAATGCACTGCAGTGGCTTTTGCGGTGCCATAGGCCGCGGCCGCCACCACCCGCTTCTCTCCCCCTACCTGTCAGGGTGGTCCGGGCCATCCATCCTTCCTGTAGTGTCCGGCGGCATTCCGGGTGGAGGGTGCACCGGTCCGGGCTGTCCTTCTTCTCCGGGGGTGCTCTTCTCCACTCTGGGCAGGCTCCGGCCTAGTAACGCAGCATAGATGCCGCTGCGCAGTGACGCCCGTGCGCAGCGACGCACCTGACGTCACGGCGTAGCGGCGTCTATGCAGCGTACTAGGCCAGAGCCTGCCCTGAGTGGAGAAGAGCACCCCCGGAGAAGAAGGACAGCCCGGACCGGTTCACCCTCCACCCGGAATGCCGACGGACACTACAGGAAGGATGGATGGCCCGGACCACCCCCATTACGGGGAAGTTTAATTATTTTTTTTGACTCGGAGGGTGGGGGAGGGGCCCGACCGGTATAGCGGTATGGGCAAAAATCCATACCGTGGGAGAAAAAAAACGGTATCCGGTTCACACCGGTATACCGCCCAGCACTACGGTGGGGGGTGCGACACGGTGTGGTGGGTCGAGGGTCGCGGTGTGGTGCGGCTGGTCGGGGGGGGGGGGCGTTTGCGGTGCGGTGGAGGCGGTGCGGGGGGCGGGGCATTATCGGCTTATCGGCAAGGTAATTGCCGATACCGATAATGCCCAAAATCGTGATTATCTGCCGATAATATCGGCCATACCGATAATCGGTCGATCCCTAGTGTACATCATTGTTAGTGGTCTCCAAACTGCCTCCAGATGTAGCAAGACTACAACTCCCAACATGCCTGGACAGCCGTTGGCTGTCCAGACATGCTGGGAGTTGTAGTTTTGAAACAGCGGGAGGTCCACAGTATGTGTAGATTTGAGAACATCTGCAGTTACGAAGAGGGGATACCCCTATATACACATTTTGACAAAATTGCAACCTGTAAAAACCTCATGTAAAGTTCCCAATAACTAAACACTTACTATATTTGGCTTTTTCTTCCTCACTTTATTATTCTTTTTCTTTACAGCAGGTCTTTTCATGTACCAGTGAAATTTGTCACCTTCCCCCCCATGTCTTCTTCCTGTGTCTCCAGATCTCCTGCTGCACAAGAAGTGTGACTGCATTATGGCTCCATTGTCACCTGGACACACTTCCAAGGCACACTTCTGCCACTCTTCTTTTTGTGGCACTATAAATAGAGGAAGATTAACCCCTAGAGGACACATGACGTTATTGTGCATCATGGTGTCCTGATACTTAGCACACCATGAGGGCCCTACATTTACGTCATGAACATGAGCTGCGCTTACTTCTTGCACCGTGGCTCCCGGCAGCGCCATCCCTAATAATGGTGGACATCAGCGATCCCTTTGTTGCCTGCCATTATAGCTTTAGATGCCGTCATTCATACTGACCATGGAATCTGAAGCAGTCCCTGCTAACAGTTACACTCACCGTATCACCCACAGCTCGATCGCGGGGGTCCGATGAGTGAAAATGGGGACCGGAGCACTCTTTACATGCTTACTGCCTCTCTGCTGCCATCTACTTGTATAGTCTGCCCTCTGGCGGGCTGTACAAGTAGATCGCTGTTTCTACTGATCAGTACTATGCCACTGCAAAGCCCTGAACAGTAATAGTAATCTAATGAGTCTTCAAAAATGTAAAAATATAAATATTTAATTATATATAAATATATAATTAATTAATTGAATAAAAAAATAATAAAAAAAATAAATAGATAAGTAAAGTAATAAAATGTTTTGTATTTTTTAACAAAAAAAGGGAATAAGCCCCTCCCACAATTAAAAAAAAACACCTTAAACCACCCTAACTTCCATTTTACTAATGTAAAAAAAATAATAATAATAAACATATTTGGTACTAAATATGATTTTAATGTTCCAGTAGAGTAAAATTTTAATCATTTTTTAAAATTACGGTAGTTCTAAAATACAATTAACTGTGTAAAAATGTTTACAAAATGTATTGTTAGAATGTCTGAAGGATACACACGTTACAATGCTGGAATTACTAAGAATAACAACAACAACAATAGTAATGTCGCTTTTAAGATAAGATTTGTAATCAAAAACTATTTATATTACTAGACTATTAAAAGCTTAGAAAAAGGAAGCAGGGTGAACAAGTTAACTAAACGTATTGACTAAAATAAAAATTGAATTGAATTAAATAAAATTAAATATAAAAATGTTATAGGATTAAACATTTCTTTGGAATTCCTTTTTAATAATAATAATTATGAATTATTATTACTAATAATAATTATTATTATTATTGTTATTATTATTGTTATTATTATTATTTATAGTTTTTTTCCAATATTTTTTAAAATAATTTATTATTTTAAGGGAACTGTCAGAATATAGAAAAAGAAGTTGGTAATATACAGTAGATGCATTCAATACATATGAAAATATACATAACAAGACGAGGAGCAGAAGATACTACAAACAAGGCCTCTTCATGGTCCTGGCACTACGACAATATGGTGGCCTTGTGAATATTGTGCATATCAGCCTCAACTTATATGTTCATGTGACTGTCAGTGTCTTCTTTCTATAAATGAGGACCCAGGGCTATATATACAGAACTTACCCTTCAGTCTGGTGTTAAACATGACAGGGAGGAGGGAGGAGAGCCCCGGGGATTTTTGTATCAACGTGTCAGATCCAGCTCCACGTCATCTCACATTCCACATCTGTACATACCTAGTGTATGTGAGCTGCTGTCTCTAAGCTTTTCATCTGGGATACTATCTGCTGAGATGTGTATCTAAATCTATATCTATGATAGTATCTAGTCAGTCAATGTATCTAAACCAACCATGTGTGATAATATTTGTTGACTTGGTGTATCTAAGACTATCATGTTTGATACGGCCTACTCCTAAAAATATAAAATGATATAATTACTACAACACTGGGAACATACCTATTA
Source organism: Hyla sarda (assembly GCF_029499605.1). Classification (NCBI taxonomy): domain Eukaryota; kingdom Metazoa; phylum Chordata; class Amphibia; order Anura; family Hylidae; genus Hyla; species Hyla sarda. The sequence goes on along the minus strand of NC_079192.1, from coordinate 21,479,213 downwards.
CCCAATAATACTGTACAGAAATATTTGTACTATAATACTGCCTCCTGTGTACAGTACAAGAATATAACTACTATAATATTACCTCCTATATACAAAAATATAACTACTATAAAACTGCTCCTATATACAAGAATATAACTACTATAATACTGCCTCCTATATACAAGAATATAACTGCTATAATACTGCTCCTATATACCAGAATATAACTACTATAATACTGCTCCTATATACAAGATTATAACTACTATAATACTGCTCCTATATACAAGAATAGAACTACTATAATACTATCTCCTATATACAAGAATATAACTACTATAATACTGTCTCCTATATACAAGAATATGACTACTATAATACTGCTCCTACATACAAGAATATAACTACTATAATAATTCTCCTATATACACGATTATAACTACTATAATACTGTCTCCTATATACAAGAATAGAACTACTATAATACTGCTACTATATACAAGAATAGAACTACCATAGTACTGCCCCCTATATAAAAGAATATAACTACTATAATACTGCCTCCTATATTCAAGGATAGAACTACTATAATACTTCTCCTATATAGAAGAATATAACTACTATAATACTGCTCCTATATACAAGAATATAACTACTATAATACTGCTTCCTATGTACAAGAATATAACTACTATAATACTGCTCCAATATACAAGAATATAACTACTATAATACTGCCTCCTATATACAAGAATATAACTACTATAATACTGCTCCTATATACAAGAATATAACTACTATAATACTGCCCCTTATATACCAGAATATAACTACTATTATAGTAGTTATATTCTTGTATATAGGAGCAGTATTATAGTAGTTATATTCTTGTACATAGGAGCAGTATTATAGTAGTTATATTATTGTATATAGGAGCAGTATTATAGTAGTTATATTCTTGTACATAGGAGCAGTATTATAGTAGTTATATTCTTGTATATAAGGGGCAGTATTATAGTAGTTATATAACTGCTATAATACTGCTCCTATATACAAGAATATAACTACTATAATACTGCTCCTATGTACAAGAATATAACTACTATAATACTACCTCCTATATACAAGAATATAACTACTATAATACTGCTCCTATATACAAGAATATAACTACTATAATACTGCTCCTATATACAAGAATATAACTACTATAATACTGCCCTCTATATACAAGAATATAACTACTATAATACTGCCTCCTATGTACAAGAATATAACTACTATAATACTGCTCCTATATACAGGAATATAACAACTATAATACTGCTCCTATATACAAGAATATAACTACTATAATACTGCCTCCTATATACAAGAATATAACTACTATAATACTGCTCCTATATACAAGAATATAACTACTATAATACTGTCTCCTATATACAAGAATATAACTACTATAATACTGCCTCCTATATACAAGAATATAACTACTATAATACTGCTCCTATATACAAGAATATAACTACTATAATACTGCTCCTATATACAAGAATATAACTATTATAATACTGCTCCTATATACAAGAATATAACTACTACTTCCTTCCCTTTATGTTCTACTAATCAGTCAGGGTCTAAACCCTTTTTTTTTTTTTGTTAAAGTGACAGAACAAACTTAGAAAGAACATATATTGAATGCATAAAGCATTGGTGGTTCAGTGGTAGAATTCTCGCCTGCCACGCGGGAGGCCCGGGTTTGATTCCCGGCCAATGCATGTACTTTTCTTTGGAAAAAAATTAGCATCAAATACAGACACATAAAGACAATTCTAAGAAAATAATGATTATATTTGTATTCTACATTACTGGGGATGTCATTCGTGTAAAATGTTTTTTTTTTTAACAGTTCCATATTCATATGCCAAAAGAAGCCATGTGGTGACTTTAGAACTTCGGACGGCCCCATAGGGTGAAGGGTGAAGCAGTGAACTCTCCCCTATTGTTTCTCAGGAGCCCAATCATAGTATCTGTATTAGTCCGTATTTCATTTCTGTGTCAGTGAGGTTGCTATATTAATTCCTTGACAAAACAGTAGGATTTTTTCCTCTTAACAAGAATCTATATGAGTAAAAATAATTCATAAAAGCATATTTAACCTACTAATTCAACATTAGTTGCATGTTGTCCTGTGACTTACAGAAAATATGACAAGGGCTCAGGAGCCAAGTGGTCATTGTGGCAGCCCGAGGTCTACCAAAGGCCTTTGTGGCTGCCAAAATTGTTCTACCAATACAGCTTACCACTGACAGACTGTAATAGTAGATCATAGATTTAAATAGTCTCTGTCTTGTGATAGACTATGTGATTTCTAACTTTTTTTTCCCCCTTCCTATACCAAAAAAAGACCCCTTAGCCCAGAAAAACAGCTCTAAAGTTTTGGCCACTAATTGTCTTTGTTTCCACCAATCTGTTATCCACTACCTGTTGTTAGGGGCATTCTGTCTCTAGTGACAGTCACAGCAAGACATAACACAAGTAGGGGAGGCAAGACTTAACCACTGCTATGTGCCGGAATGAGGGAGAGAGACAGATAGAGAGATAGTATCTGCAAGCTGAGCCTGTTCTCCAGAGGATTTGCACTGTCCATACAAGGTAAATCAAGGCTTTCCTGCTTGTCTGAGCAGCAACAGTTTCACTGCTCTCTCTTCCCTTGGTGCTGCTGCTTAATATACACAGTGCTGCCTCCTTTATTTAATCCCCCCCTTTGAAGTGTCACTGTCATTTGAGTAAAATTTTCACCTGGGCCCCAAACGTAAAAATTGGTATGCCAGTCGGCTTATTTTTTGCCCCATATCCGTTTTTTGTGGCCGGACTGAAAACCATAGCATATCACGGTTTTACAGCCAGGCCACAAAACCGGATACGGGGCAAAAATGAGCCGACTCACTATCTGAATGAGATGCAGGTTGGGTCTGGCTTGGATATGGGGCGCCTGGTTTTGACATTTTGCATCCAGATCTGGTCAGCTTGTGAAGAAAACATGGTGTGAATGCACCCTTACACTGTTCAACGCTATACCATAGACAGACTGTATTTGAGAAATGCCTATGGCTGGAACAGAGGTAAGCAGGATAACTCTGACCGACATCTTAACTCATCGAACCCCCACAATTGTGGGGGTGTTGTTAAGTGTCCCAACTTCCCCCCTACTTGTCATTTTAGCTTTTAGGTGTCTTTATCGGCATTGATCACAGCATATAAAGGGTTTAATGGCAGACATCAGTGTGATCACTGATGTCCGTCATTAGCGGTGAGTCCTGGATGCTGATAGCAACCGTCACTCACTGTCCTTGAAGCGACTGCAGCTCCATTGACTCTCTGCACAGCATGGTGTACAAGTACCAGGCAGCCATGCCATACATCTATGTCATAATAACTAGTATACTAATAATACAATAAATATAAACTGTATTTGCAGTAACTTTTAGTAATATCCAGTGATGAAAAACTTATCCCCTATCCCAAGGGGGGGGGGGGGGGGTGCTCAGTTTTCCAAAATCGTAGTATGCTGAGGTTATGACTTTTTTTGTGTGTTTCTAACCCAAAGAAAACTATGGGAGGCAAAAAAATAGCCTCCTACTTTTCATTTGGTGCTAATATCTCTGAAATGCCTGGGCTACAGAATAAGATTGGAAAGATAAGGAAGGATCATCTGCAACAGGTGAAGCTATCCGGTATGGATCACATAGTGCAACTGTTGTGTGTTACCGGTCCTATAAAATTTTAATGGTGTTATCCAGGATTACAAAATGATTTCTTCCAGAAACAGCGCCACCCCTGTCTTCAGGTTGTGTGTGGTATTACAACTTGGCTCCATTCACTTCAATGGAACTGGACTTGAGTGGCGCTGTTTCAGGAAGAAATCCTGGATAACCCACTCCAATAGAGAATAATGGGAAATAAATAGCAGCTGTAGTGGCTAGAGATGTCGCGAATTGTTCGGCGGCGAACTTAGCATGTTCGCATTCGCATCGCCGGGCAAACATATGTGAAGTTCGATCCGCCCCCTATACTTTAACATTGCGGTAAACTTTGACCCTGTGAGTCAGAGTCAGCAGACACATTACAGCCAATCAGCATCAGTCCCTCCCTTCCAGACCCTCCTACCTCTTGCACGGACGCCATTTTACCCTCATTCAGCATGCTGCAGGCTTAGGAAGTGGAGGGACAGAGAAGCTGCTCCTGCTATATAGGGAAAGTGATAGCTAGGTTGCTGCTAGGTGGTGTATTCAGGGTCCACTTTACTCCTAAAGCACTAGTGTAACATCTGCTTTAAGGACAGCACCCAAAAAAGCCCTTTTTATGGCTCAAATATCAGTCCATGTGTCTTGCAACAGCTGGAGGCACCCTGGTTGGCAGGGTACCGCTGGTTAAAAGGGGTACTCCAGTGTAAAACTTAAGTTCCTTCAAGCAACTAACTACAGTATTAAAAGGGCTATAAGTTCAGTCCATGTGTCTTGCAACTGCTGGAGGCACCCTGGTTGGGGACCTCTTCTTAAAAGGGGAACTCCGCTGGCAAGCTTTTTTGCTCATTGTCACACTAGTGCAAATCATATTTGGTGTAACAGTTGTTCAAATAAAAAATAAAAAATACCTTTTTTGGCTGTGAAATAAAACCAGTGCGGCCTAAAGGGGGGCTCTAACTATGTGCTGCCTAATATTGGGGGCTCTATGTGCTGCCTAAAGGGGATCTAACTATGTGATGCCTAAAGGGGGGCTCTATGTGCTGCCTAAAGGGGGCTAAAGCACGTTATTCCAAAGAATTTAGGAATAATTGGTGATTTATGCCCTTTATGGATTAAAACCAGACTCTGCATCAACTATATAATTTTCCATGGGAGTTTTGCCATGGATCCCGCTCCGGCACGCCACAGTCCAGGTATTAGTCCCCTTGAAACAACTTTTCCATCACTATTGTGGCCAGAAAGAGTCCCTTTAGGTTTTTAAATTCGCCTGCCCATTTAAGTCAATGGTGGTTCGCCGGTTTGCGAACATTTGCGGAAGTTCGCCTTCGCCGTTCGCGAACCGAAAATGTTATGTTTGCGACATCACTAGTAGTGGCATTTGTGTTAGGATGTGAATCATGGTAAATCAATAGTATCACTATTCTAGGGTCCCTAGTGCAGGATCTCCTGAATAACTAAGACTCTAAAATAAAGAAATATTGAGATTTCCTCTTTAGCTATAGGGAATGTATAGAGTAATTGTAAACTACTGATTCCTTCTAGAAAAAAGAATATTCTGAACTTCAGCGTATATGATCATGTGACCCTCATAGTGTTCTTTGGCTTCTCTCTATATATACAGTATAAAGAGCTATGTGTTCTCTTCTTCCAATCTGGTACAAAATGACCGGGAGGAGACGGTAATGTCAACGTGTCAGATCCAGCTCCACGTCATCTCACATTCCACATCTGTACTGTGCTGTTCATACAGTCCATGTGAGCTGCTGTATCTAAACTGTTCATGTGTGATACTGCCTGCTCAGCTGGGATATCTAATCCTGTTTTGTGATACTGTTTGCTGAGCAGCTGTATTCATAGCCATACTTTTACAGCAAGCCACAAAGCACTACTGACTATTATTATCACACTAACTGCTATCCTGTCCCCTACGCATAAGAATAAAACTACTGTAATACTACTCCCTATATACAAGAATATAACTACTATAATACTGCTCCTATATACAAGAATATAACTACTATAATATTGCTCCTATATACAAGAATATAACTACTATAATACTGCTCCTATATACAAGAATATAACTACTATAATACTGCTCCTATATACAAGAATATAACTACTATAATACTGCTCCTATATACCAGAATATAACTACTATAATACTGCTCCTATGTACAAGAATATAACTACTATAATTCTGCTCCTATATACAAAAATATAACTACTATAATACTGCTCCTATATACAAGAATATAACTACTATAATACTGCTCCTATATACAAGAATATAACTACTATAATACTGCCTCCTATATACCAGAATATAACTACTATAATACTGCTCCTATGTACAAGACTATAACTACTATAATACTGCTCCTATATACATGAATATAACTACTATAATACTGCTTCCTATATACAAGAATATAACTATTATAATACTGCCTCCTATATACAAGAATATAACTACTATAATACTACTCCTACATACAAGAATATAACTACTATAATACTGCTCCTATATACAAGAATATAACTATTATAATACTGCTCCTATGTACAAGAATATAACTACTATAATACTGCTCCTATATGCAAGAATATATCTACTATAATACTGCTCCTATATACAAGAATATAACTACTATACTACTGCTCCTATTTTACAAGAATATAACTACTATAATGCTGTCTCCTATATACAAGAATATAGCTACTATAATACTGCTCCTCTACACAAGAATATAGCTACTATAATACTGCTCCTATGTACAAGAATATAACTACTATAATACTGCTCCTATATACAGGAATATAACTACTATAATACTGCTCCTATATACAAGAATATAACTACTATAATACTGCTGCTATATACAAGAATATACCTACTATAATACTGCCTCCTATGTACAAGAATATAACTACTATAATACTGCTCCTATATACAAGAATATAACTACTATAATACTGCTCCTATATACAAGAATATAACTATTATAATACTGCCTCTATGTACAAGAATATAACTACTATAATACTGCTCCTATATACAAGAATATAACTACTATAATACTGCCTCCTATATACAAGAATATAACTATTATAATACTGCCTCCTATATACAAGAATATAACTACTATAATACTGCTCCTACATACAAGAATATAACTACTATAATACTGCCTCCTATATACCAGAATATAACTACTATAATACTGCTCCTATATACAAGAATATAACTATTATAATACTGCTCCTATATACAAGAATATAACTATTATAATACTGCTCCTATGTACAAGAATATAACTACTATAATACTGCTCCTATATGCAAGAATATATCTACTATAATACTGCTCCTATATACAAGAATATAACTACTATAATACTGCTGCTATATACAAGAATATAACTACTATAATACTGCCTCCTCTGTACAAGAATATAACTACTATAATACTGCTCCTATATACAATAATATAACTACTATAATACTGCTCCTATATACAAGAATATAACTATTATAATACTGCTCCTATATACAAGAATATAACTATTATAATACTGCTCCTATGTACAAGAATATAACTACTATAATACTGCTCCTATATGCAAGAATATATCTACTATAATACTGCTCCTATATATAAGAATATAACTACTATACTACTGCTCCTATTTTACAAGAATATAACTACTATAATACTGTCTCCTATATACAAGAATATAGCTACTATAATACTGCTCCTATACACAAGAATATAGCTACTATAATACTGCTCCTATGTACAAGAATATAACTACTATAATACTGCTCCTATATACAGAAATATAACTACTATAATACTGCTCCTATATACAAGAATATAACTACTATAATACTGCTGCTATATACAAGAATATAACTACTATAATACTGCCTCCTATGTACAAGAATATAACTACTATAATACTGCTCCTATATACAAGAATATAGCTACTATAATACTGCTCCTATATACAAGAATATAACTACTATAATACTGCTCCTATATACAAGAATAGAACTTCTATAATACTGCTCCTATATACAAGAATATAACTACTGTAATACTGCCTCCAATGTACAAGAATATAACTACTATAATACTGCCCCTATATACAAGAATAAAACTACTATAATACTGCTCCTATATACAAGAATATAACTACTATAATACTGCTCCTATATACAAGACTATATCTACTATAATACTGCTCCTATATACAAGAATATAACTACTATAATACTGTTCCTATATACAAGAATATAACTACTATAATACTGTTCCTATATACAAGAATATAACTACTATAATACTGCTCCTATATACAAGAATATATCTACTATAATACTGCTCCTATATACAAGAATATAACTACTATAATACTGCTCCTATATACAAGAATATATCTACTATAATACTGCTCCTATATACAGGAATATAACTACTATAATACTGCTCCTATATACAAGAATATAACTACTATAATACTGCTCCTATATACAAGAATATAACTACTATAATTCTGCTCCTATATACAAGAATATAACTACTATAATACTGCTCCTATATACAAGAATATATCTACTATAATACTGCTCCTATATACAAGAATATAACTACTATAATACTGCTCCTATATACAAGAATATATCTACTATAATACTGCTCCTATATACAGGAATATAACTACTATAATACTGCTCCTATATACAAGAATATAACTACTATAATACTGCTCCTATATACAAGAATATAACTACTATAATTCTGCTCCTATATACAAGAATATAACTACTATAATACTGCTCTTATATACAAGAATATATCTACTATAATACTGCTCCTATATACAAGAATATAACTACTATAATTCTGCTCCTATATACAAGAATATAACTACTATATACAGGAATATAACTACTATAATACTGCTCCTATATACAAGACTATAACAACCCTGACTGATCAAAACTTTTGATGTCTAAAATGTTTTACACATTTACAGGTACAGTTTAACTTTTGAAATAGAACCAACACATTTGTGCAAGTATTGATGGTTCAGCGGTAGAATTCTCGCCAGCCATGTGCACATGCTTTTTATTTCCTTTTTTGAGCTTTGTCGAGGAGAATTCATTGCCCTCTCTTCCTTCCTAAACCTTTGTGGAAGAGGAAAAGCAACAATGGCACTCTTGTCCTTATAACCCAACCTTATCTCCAATCTTGATGTCCCCTCCTCATATCCCTTCCTTATCTCCCGTCCTCACATCCCATCTTCATTTCCCGACCTCATATCCCGTCCTCATATCCCGTCCTCATATCCCGTCCTCATATCCCGACCTCATATCCCGTCCTCATATCCCGATCTCATATCCCGACCTCATATCCTGTCCTCGTATCCCGTCCTCATATCCTGACCTGATATCCCGTCCTCATATCCGACCTCATTACTGACCTCATATCCAGTCCTCACATCCTGACCTGATATCCCGTCCTCATATCCCGACCTCATTACTGACCTCATATCCCGTCCTCATATCCCATCCTCATATCCTGACCTCATGTCTACCTCATATATTGTGCTCATATCTTATCGTCATATCCTTACCTCATGCCCCATCTTTATTTCCCATCCTCGTATTATGTCCTCAAATGCCGTCCTCATATCCAGCCCTCATATTCTATCCTCATATATTGTCCTCATATCTTATTGTCATATCCCGACCTCCTATCCCATCTTTATTTCCCATCCTCGTATTATATCCTCATATGCCGTCCTCATATCCTGCCCTTCTATCTCGACCTCATATTGCATTCTAATATCCCGACCGTATATACCCTTGTCACATCCCTACCCCATATCACATCCTCATACTCTGTCCTCATATTTTTTCCTCATATTCTGACATTATATTCCATCCACATATCACAAGCTTGTATCCCGTCCTCATATCCTGTCCTCATATCCTATCCACCAATCACAACCTTGTATTCCAACCTCATAACCTGTCCTTATTTCCAGACCTCATATCCCGACCTCATATCTAATATTCACATTCCATCCTCATATCTCATCCTCATATCCCAACCATATATCTCGTCCTCATATCCTGATCTCATACCCCGTTCTCATATCCTGACCTCATACCCCGTTCTCATATCCTGACCTCATATCCAATTCTCATATCCTGACCTCATACCCTTTTCTCATATCCTGACGTCATATCCTGGCCTCATATCTCTTGCTCATATCTCGTCCTCATATCCTGACCTCATATTCTGACCTGATACCCCGTTCTCATATCCTATTCTCATATCCTGACCTCATATCCTGACCTCATATCCCATTCTCATATCCTTACCTCATATCCTGCACTCATATCCCATTCTCATATCCTTACCTCATATCCTAACCTCATATTCTATTCTCATATCCTGACCTCATATCCCATTCTCATATCCTTACCTCATATCTTGACCGCATACCCCGTTCTCATATCCTGACCTCATATCCAATTCTCATATCCTGACCTCATATCTCGTCCTCATATCCTGACCTCATATTCTGACCTCATACCCCGTTCTCATATCCTAACCTCATATCCTATTCTCATATCCTGACCTCCTATCCTAACCTCATATCCTATTCTCATATCCTGACCTCATATCCTGACCTCATATCCCATTCTCATATCCTGAGATTTTTTTTTTTGCACGACCAATTGTTCTTTGTAATGACAGCTTTCATTTTACAATAAAATGTATGACACAACCAAAAACATATTATCTATTCTTGAAAATTGAAACAAAAACCATCAATTTTGCAGCTTTTGGAGGGTTTTGTTTTTTCACAGTGGACTTTACGGCTAAACTGAGATGTTCTATTCATTCTGTGGGTCACAACCATTAGAATGATACCCATGATGACATGCTTCTCTATTATTGTACCACTTAACAACAGTCAAACTTTTTAAACAAAATACAGTAAGTACGTTTAAAATTGCCCCATGTAAGTGATCTGTAGTTATTATCAGTACCACGTTTGCATTTATGTGACTTTATATTTTTTAAAAAAATTTTAAACAATATTTATTAGAAAAATTAAAGTGGGGGGAGATTTAAATTTTTTTTTATTAGGAGAGGGGCCTAGTCACATTTAAAAAAAGTTTTTATTAGTCTTTTTTTATTTTACATTCTTTTTAAGTCCCCATAGGAAAATTTTTCCATCAATCTTGATTGCTAATACTGTTCAGAGCTATGTATAGACATAACATGGATCAGTGATATTGGAAATCCACTTGTACAGCCTGCCAGAAGGCAGATCATACATCTGGATTGTAGCAGAGCAGCACAGAACATGTGACGAGGCCTGACTCATTGGACCCCCACGATCACGCCCTCTAAAGTTTTAGATCTCCCTCTAATGAGCTTGGTACTAGTCAGCCAAGGATACATTTACGTCTTGTGACCTCTAGGAGTTAAAGGGGTACTCCGCCGCCAGACATCCAATCACCTATCCAAAGGGGCTGGGGACCCCCGAGATCTCCCTGCTGCACCCGCCATTCGTTTAGGGCATCGGGTGCAGCTCCAGAGGCTCGTGGCATCATGGTCATGCCCCGCTCGTGACCTCACAGCCACGCCCCCTCAATGTAAGTATATGGAAGGGGGCGTGACGGTCATCACGCCTGCTTCCATAGACTTATATTGAGGGGGCATGGCTGTGACATCCCGAGCGGGCGTGACCATGTTGTTCCGAGCCTCCGCCTGGCATAGTCAGTCATCTGGCACTGAACAAAGTTCGCTCCATGCACAGGATGTCTGGGGTTCCGCAGCCAAAATCGCGGGGGGCCCCAGCGGAAGGACCCCCGCAATCAGACATCTTATCCTCTAATCTTTGGATAGGGGATAAGATGTCTAGGGGCGGAGTACCCCTTTAAGATAATTTTTAGGTAACATTGAAGAACATGCTCTTTCATGACTGTTCTTAAAATGTTGACATTGATGGTTCAGAAGCTGTCGGTGGTGTCCAGTATAATATCTCCTTGAGGTTAATGTAACATATTGTCAGGGAATTATGGCCCACGTGTTCTTCAGCTACTACCAGAAACCTCCACCCATGATGACAAATTATGATCCATCCTCTTGACCCTGGAGTCACATGATGTCCCCTCCTGAGATGTAGCCTCTCCTTTTGCCTCAGTCACATTTGGTGTTTGGAGAGGTGATAGAAGAATGGAGAGGTGACAACATGTTCACGGCGTCTGCCATTTGTCCCTCCTCTACTGAGCCGACACACTTCTCTATTATCCAATAAAAGTCCTGGGAAAGGTTTTGTAGACTTTTCTTCATGTTATGTTAGATTCTGGTGACCTTGTGACCGATGTCGTATTGTCACAATGTATGTACTGTTTACGTCATATATTGTGTAGCTTCCACACATGGACGTTTTTATATGGGGCGTAGGTATAAAAGTCTATTATTTATATATAACTGTGCCAGATGAGTCATACAGGCCCTGCAGATCTTATTCAAGATGGATAATAAAATATTCAGTCTTCTTCTAACAAATTGCTGTCCTATATACAAGAATAATAATAATAATAATAATATATATTAATAAGAATATAACTACTATAATACTGTTCCTATATACAAGAATATAACTACTATAATACTGCCTCCTACATACAAAAATATAACTACTATAATACTGCTCCTATATACAAGAATATAACTACTATAATACTGCTTCTATATACAAGAATATAACTACTATAATACTGCTCCCATATACAAGAATATAACTACTATAATACTGCCTCCTATATACAAGAATATAACTACTATAATACTGCCTCCTATATACAAGAATATAACTACTATAATACTGCTCCTATATACAAGAATATAACTACTACAATACTGCTCCTATATACAAGAATATAACTACTATAATACTGCCTCCTATATACAAGAATATAACTACTATAATACTGCTCCTATATACAAGAATATAACTACTATAATACTGCTCCTATATACAAGAATATACCTAATATAATACTGCTCCTATATACAAGAATATAACTACTATAATACTGCTCCTATAAACAAGAATATATCTACTATAATACTGCCCCCTATATACAAGAATATAACTACTATAATGCTGCTCCTATATAAAAGAATATAACTACTATAATACTGCTCCTATATACAAGAATATAACTACTATAATACTGCCTCTATATACAAGAATATAACTACTATAATACTGCTCCTATATACAAGAATATAACTACTATAATACTGCTCCTATATACAAGAATATAACTACTATAATACTGCTTCTATATACAAGAATATATCAACTATAATACTGCACCTATGTACAAGAATATAACTACTATAATACTGCCTCCTATATACAAGAATATAACTACTGTAATACTGCCTCCTATATACAAGAATATAACTACTATAATACTGCTCCTATATACAAGAATATAACTACTATAATACTGCTCCTATATACAAGAATATAACTACTATCATACTGCCTCCTATATACAAGAATATAACTACTATAATATGGCGCCTATATACAAGAATATTACTACTATAATACTGCTCCTATATACAAGAATATAACTACTATAATACTGCCTCCTATATACAAGAATATAACTACTATAATACTGCTCCTATATACAAGAATATAACTACTATAATACTGCTCCTATATACAAGAATATAACTACTATAATACTGCCTCCTATGTACAAGACTATAACTACTATAATAAGGCTCCTATATACAAGAATATAACTACTATAATATTGCCCCCTATATACAAGAATATAACTACTATAATACTGCCATTTTGTTCAGGAATATAACTACTGTAATACTGCCTCCTATATACAAGAATATAACTACTATAATACTGCCTCTATATACAAGAATATAACTACTATAATACTGTTCCTATATACAAGAATATAACTACTATAATACTGCTCCTATATACAAGAATATATCTACTATAAATATGCCGGAGAAGAAGAAAAATAGAGATACCGCACTCACCCACTGTATAAACTTGAAGATGTGGATTTATTCAGATCCTTAGAGATGGATCCATAAGGTGGAGGACATGGAGGGGAAAGAACGCCAGGACTAGTTTCGCGCCGGACGGCGCTTCCTCTGACTGGGCTACACCAGCTGGCGGGGAGGGGAAGTAATTTCACTAGCCAGAACTGATGACGTAGGTGGATGCAAAATAAAAGGGGGGGTTAATTCTATACAAAAGTATACAACAAAATTAGGAAAAAAGGCCCAAAATAGAATAAGGAATAAAAGGAAATAGAAAAAAGAAAAAAGATAGGGCGTTATAGGAAGACACTCAAGTCTTGTCGATCATTAAGTCCCATTCCTTCTAGCGCTCTGGTGCGCATAATCCAACGTGAAGTAAAGTCTTATGCCGGTCGATACCAGGTGAGTTGTGTTTAATTCTTTCGATGCCGAAAAATCGCATTGTGTCTGCCGCTCCTTTGTGAACTGACCTCATATGTTCGATTAGCCGAGCACACCCGTGTCCAGTGTATATAGACCTGATGTGTTCACGGAATCTGATCCTTAGTGGTCTAACTGTTGAGCCAATGTAGAAGCACTTACACGGACAGATTACTGCATATACGACATGGTCGGTACGGCAGCACATAAAGTCTTTTATTGTGATGTTAGTTCCTCCTAGTGTGTAAAATTTTCCAGGGATGAGGAATTTGCAATGAGGAAAGTTGCCACATTTGTGGTTGCCAGGGGGGATGGTGGCTGTAAGCCAATCTTTTTCTTTTGTCACTGCAGGTGAAGCGCTGCGTACCAATAGGTTATTGATGCTTTTACTTTTTCTGAATGAAATTAGTGGTTTTTTCACAGCTGCGTCTTTAAACACTGGGTCGTTTTCAATCAAAAACCAGTTGTTTTTTATAACTTGTTTTATCGTGTCTGCTAAGACATTATATTTGAAAGAAAAAACGAAACGGGGACAGTCAGAGGTGGTAGATGTGATTTTTTTTCTTTTTCTTCTTGTTAGTTTTTTTAATTAAGTCCAATCTAGAAATTGCTTCTGCTTTATGTAGAGCCTTTTCAAATTCGGGGGTGGGGGTGGGGGGGGGGGTATACCCTCTTTTCAGGAATCTATTAAATAGTTCCTTTGCCTGTGCCTGAAAATCTTCCTCCCTTTTATTAATTTTCCGTAGTCTTAAAAATTGGCTATAAGGTAAGGCTTGTTTTGTATGAGTTGGTTGAAAACTGTTATAGTGCAATAGATTACTAGAGGCTGTGGGCTTACGATAGCCTTGGGTGAAAAAATTCCCGTTATCCACAACTAGCAGCACGTCCAAAAATTCCAAAGATGTTTCACTGTATTTTTTTGTGAACTTCATGTATAAACTCGCAGCGTTCCTCTCTCTGCAGCTGCCCGGTCAGACCCGCTGACCGGGAGCGCTGCACTGACATTGCCGGCGGGGATGCGATTCGCATAGCGGGACGCGCCCGCTCGCGAATCGCATCCCAAGTCACTTACCTGTCCCGGCCCCCGGCTGTCATGTCCTGGCGCGCGCGGCTCCGCTCCTTAGGGCGCGCACGCGCCAGCTCTCTAAGATTTAAAGGGCCAGTGCACCAATGATTGGTGCCTGGCCTAATTAGCCTAATTAGCTTCCACCTGCTCCCTGGCTATATCACCTCACTTCCCCTGCACTCCCTTGCCGGATCTTGTTGCCTTGTGCCAGTGAAAGCGTTTAGTGTTGTCAAAGCCTGTGTTACCTGATCTCCTGCTATCCATCTTGACTACGAACCTTGCCGCCTGCCCCGACCTTCTGCTACGTCTGACCTTGCCTCTGCCTAGTCCTTCTGTCCCTCGCCTTCTCAGCAGTCAGCGAGGTTGAGCCGTTGCCAGTGGATACGACCTGGTTGCTACCGCCGCAGCAAGACCATCCCGCTTTGCGGCGGGCTCTGGTGAAAACCAGTAGCAACTTAGTACCGGTCCACCGACACGGTCCACGCCAATCCCTCGCTGACACAGTGGGTCCACAACCAGCTAGCCGAATCGTGACAATATATATATATATATATATATATATATATTAATATATTGCTATAATATATACTATAATATTGAGATTTTTTTTTAAAGCAGTACAATTATAGAAAAGCATATAACATTGGTATCATTTTAATAGTATTGACCCACAGAAAAAGAAAACATGTCATTTTTACCGTAAAGTGTACAGCGCGAATCAAAACATTTGCTAGATTGTGGTTTTCTTTTCAATTTCCACATAAATAATATTTTTGGTTACACTGTACATTTTATCATAAAATAAGTGATGTCATTTCAAAGCAAAATTGGTGACTCAAAAAACAAGCCCTCATATGGGTCTATGGATGGAAATACAAAAGAGTTATGATTTTTAGAAGGCGAGGAGGAAAAAACGAAAATGCAAAAATAAAATTGGCCTGGTCCTTAACGGGTTAAAAGGATACTCCACTGGAAAACATTTTTTTTAACCAACTGGTGCCAGAAAGTTAAACAGATTTGTAAATTACTTCTATTTAAAAATCTTAATCCTTCCAGTAGTTATCAGTTGCTATATGCTCCACAGGAAGTGACCACAGTGCTCTCTGCTGACACCTCTGTTCATTTCAGGAACTGTCCAGAGCAGGAGAGGTTTGCTATGGAATTTGCTCCTACTCTAGAAAGTTCCTAAAATGGACAGAGGTGTCAGCAGAGAGCACTGTGGTGAGACAGAAAGGAAATCCAAAAAGAAAAGAACTTCATGTGGATCATACAGCAGCTGATAAGTACTGGAAAGGTTAATATTTTTTAAATAGAAGTAATTTTTTAATATGTATACATTTCTGGCACCAGTTGATTTGAAAAACAAAAATGTTTTCCAGTGGAGTACCCCTTAAATGTCAATAATGCCTGTGTCTCAGTTAATGGAACCGTCCCCCAGACCATTGTCTCTACAGATATTTATTGTTTTTTTTGTTCTAATTTTCTCTTAAACAGTGTAGACTGAGACATTTTTTGGGTTGCTTGCACTTTTTGTTTGGCCACAAGCTGAATATACACAAGATGAATTTTGGATTTTCAATGTTCTGGATAAATAGAATGAGAAAAGTCACAGCAGAAAGCCCTCAGGAAGCCTCTTAATTCACATTTTATAGCCTGGTTATGCTTCTAAAAATCTTAAGCTCTTAAGGACGCAGGGCGTATCTGTATGCCCGGTCCCGGTATTTAAAACGGGGGCACGCCGTGACCCTGCATCATACCGGGTCGGTCCCGGCTGCTCATGATAGCTGGGACCCTGGGCTAATAGCCACAACGATCTGTGCTGCGCGCTATTAACCCTTCAAAGTTAATTGTCGTGTCCAAAACAAAGGTAAAAGCTTCCTGGCAGTTCAGTATGATCGGGCTGATCGGGACTATCATGATAAAATCGCAATGTCCCTATCAGTTGGACGTGAGGGGAGACCCCCTTACCTTGCTCCGTCGCGTCCAATCGGTGTTTGATTGATCCAAGCCTGAGCTACAGGCTTGAGCAATCGAGCCTCTAGAAAGCTGATCCATGCAAAGCTATGGCTTTGCAGGGATCAGGGTAAAAGATCAGTGTGTGCAGTGCTATAGGTCCCTATGGGAGCTATAACATTGCAAAGAAAAAAAAAAGTGAAAAAAAAAAGTTAATAATGGTCATTTAACCCCTTCCCTAATAAATGTTTGAATCACCCCCCCCCCTTTTCCCATAAAAAAAACGGTGTAAATAAAAATAAAAATAAACATATGTGATGTCACCACGTGCGTAAATGTAACTATAAAAATATATCATTAATTAAACCGCAAGGTCAATGGCGTACGCGCAAAAAAATTCCAAAGTCCAAAATAGTGTATTTTTGGTCACTTTTTATATGACGGCGCAAAAAATGAGCCCTCATACCGCCCCATACGTAGAAAATAAAAAAAAGTTATAGGGGTCAGAAGATGAGAATTTTAAACGTATACATTTTCCTGCATGTAGTTATGATTTTTTTCAGAAATATGACAAAATCAAACCTATATAAGTAGGGTATCATTTTAACTGTATGGACCTACAGAATAAAGAGAAGGTGTAATTTTTACTGAAAAATGTACTGCGTAGAAACGGAAGCCCCCAAAAGTTACAAAATTACATTTTTTCTTCAATTTTGTCGCACAATGATTTTTTTTTCCGATTCGCCGTGCATATTTTGGTAAAATGACTAATGTCACTGCAAAGTAGAATTGGTGGCGCAAAAAATAAGCCATCATATGGAATTTTATGTGCAAAATTGAAAGCGTTATGGTTTTTAGAAGGTGATGAGAAAAAAATGAAAATGCAAAAAACGGAAAAACGCTGAGTCCTTAAGGGGTTAAGTCTAAAGGTAGACCTCCGGAGGACATGGTTTCATCAAAGTCTCCATAAAATTGTTAAAGACACCAAATGGCTGGAGGAATCTTGGAGCTGGAGAAGTGTGTTGTGTCTTTCCCGAGGCCACACTTCACCACACAATAAAGAGGTGACACCGCCTCCATAATTTGAGGATCCTTGTTACTTTCACACAACACTGTGGGAAATACTCAACTCTCCATCTCCCAGACACAGGGAGTCCTCGTTGGAGATGACATGTACTTGTTGGCTTTTTAACACACCACAATTGATATCATTTATATTATAGTGGATAAACTGAATATTTAAGGGTTACTTGTAAAATTGGGACATTGCTGATGTGGATTGTGTTGAAGAATAATTTAGTACCCAAAACTGAAGACCTAAATGACAAATATAACTATTAGATCTTATGAATTATGGACTAGTTGATGCTAACTAAACATCTCTCATTGTATTGTGTATATATATATATATATATATATATATGTAAATATATACTAGTATGTTTGTAGAAAATTTGGAGGGCACTGCTCTGTTACTTATTGTATTTTTATATTAAATATCGGAGTATGGTTAGCAGTATCAGTGGCCGTAGCTGTTTCTATAATATTACACTGCCATGGTGCTGAGTGTCAAAGTATACTAGTATTCATGTACAATATCGAAGAGGTAGTTCACTCGCACTCACCGGTCCTGTGGTAGTCTGTGTTTTGGATGTTTCCGTAGTGCTGGGAGACGACTGGATGAGGGTGCTCAGAGGCTAACAGCCATTTTAACGCACAGCCGCGCGCTTCTTCCGGCCTCAGAGGCCGGAAGAAGCGCGCGGCTGTGCGCGAAAATGGCTGTTAGCCTCTGAGCACCCTCATCCAGTCGTCTCCCACCATTACGGAAACATCCAAAACAATGACTACCACAGGACCGCTGAGTGCTAGTGAACTCTCTCTTTGAAATAATATATATATGGATAGACATTCTAAGAACTTTCCATCCAAGATCCAAACCTAGGAACCTGGAGACCTTTGATGTCCCCTCCGAAGGTGGTGCCTTTCCTTTTCCCTCGGTCACACTTTGTAGATGTACAGAGAGGTGATAGAAGAATGGAGAGGCGACAACAAGTTCACGGTGTCTGCCATTTGTCCCTCCTCTACTGGGCCAACACACTTCTCTATTATCTATAAAAGTCCTGGGAAAGGTTTTGTAGACTTTTCTTTATGTTATGTTAGATTCTGGTGACCTTGTGACCGATGCATTGTGTCACTATTTATGCCGTGTTATTGTCTTATACCATTTGTAGCTTATGCTTATTCTGCATAGAAGCTTTTATATGATGTGTAGGTCTAAAAATGTGTAATTGTTATAGAGAAATCATCTAAAATTACAGCAGATGAATAATAAAATATTTAGTCGTTTTTGTACTGAGAACCATTTGTAATGATTCTCTTGTTGAACAGGTTATACTTGGTCCAGTTCCACACGCCAATAACATACATGATTATAATGGTTCAGCTCGCCTCTACGAGTCCTGAGTAACCACTTCTTGGCCATAACTGATATAGATGAAACAACCAGCATCCTGTGGGAATATATGTGACTATGGAAGCAAAGTAAGTCCAGAGACTGAAGGTTCCAAATTTTTAATTTAATTTTCTTTCTATTACTATTACATTTTTTTAATGTAATGTGTAGATAGAAAAATGTGGGGGGAGGGGAACACAATGCCGGCGCACCCTGTGCACAATTATCCGGTGGTGTGAAGAAGGTGCAATAGGTGAAAATATGCTCACCTTTATGTGTTGTGCTCCAGGCACAACACCATAGTTTGCCTTGTATGAAGGGTATGCTGAAGATCCCAGCCGCAGCCTGTGTCGATCCGTCCCCAGAGCCCTCGGACGGTGTGAGGCAATTGCTGACTCTCACGCGGTCCAAGCGTGAGAGTCAACAATTGCCTTTATTTGACCACATAGGGCTTTATTTGAAAAAATAGCGACAGCGCGTTTCGAGGGGACCTGCACCCCTCTTCCTCAGGTCCGTCCGGACCTGAGGAAGAGGGGAGCAGGTCCCCTCGAAACGCGTTGTCCCTATTTGGTCAAATAAAGCCTTTATTCTTTATTATTTTAAGTCCAGTTGTTGGTTAATCACCGTTCTCCACCAGCAAGTGCCACCTGAGTGTCTCCTTTTATCCCTCTTGCACGGACCGCGTGAGAGTCGACATTTTTTAATGACCTATATAGGGCAGAGTGGAAGGCCTTACTACTGTATGGGGCTAGTGTGTGGGGCTTTTTATAATATATAAAGGCAGTGTGTGGGCCTAACAACCATATAGGGGTTGTGTGGAGGGTCTAACTACTTTATGAAGGCAGTTATCTCATCTCCTGGACAGGGAATCATTTTTAAGCTCTGATCAACACATCTACAACACAGAAGAGAAAAGCCTGGGGGATAGTAAAACGCAGGCGCAAGATTTACAAGGTCTAAATGACAAAATCGAGATGAGCATCTTCTTATAATTATTGCCAGACATGTAAATAGCAGTTTTTTTTTGTAAATGTTTTTATTGTGTTTTATTTACCTTGTGCTGACATCAGAGGAGGTCACGTACTTCAGGGCTGGCGTTTAGCAGATTGTCAGATCTGTTGAAGCGCGTGAATCATGTGAAACGGCCATCATCTGATTGCAACAAGCGCTAAGCCTGCCAGTAACTATTGTGCACTTTTTGTATTGAAAATAAAGACTACAGTTTGAAGAATGCAATGGTGAGTGGCTACCTTCATATTTCTTCTACTTTCTACGCTGGATGTTTTATTGCAAGTGTATTAGAAGGTTTAGCACCACCAAAAGCAACCCCTGACCCCCAAGAGAATACACGGCAAGTGGAGATCACAAAAGTTAAGGTAGCAACAACACATCTACAACACACCTACAACACATCTATAACACATCTACAACAAATCAACAATACATCCACAACAAACACATCTACAGCAAACATATCTACAACAAACACATCTACCACACACCTACAACACATCAACAATACATCTACAACAAACACATCTACCACACACCTACAACACATCAACAATACATCTACAACAAACACATTTACAACAACACATCTACGACACACCTACAACACATCTATAACACATCTACAACACATCCACAACAAACACATCTACAGCAAACACATCTACAACAAACACATCTACCACACATCTACAACACATCAACAATACATCTACAACAAACACATCTACAACAAACACATCTACAACACATCTACAAGAAATACATCTTCCTTACATCTACCACACAGCTAAAACAAAATCCGTATAGCACATCAAGCATTGGTGGTTCAGTGGTAGAATTCTCGCCTGCCACGCGGAAGGCCCGGGTTCGATTCCCGGCCAATGCAGATGTTCTTTTCTTTTAAATTTTCTGGTAGTTTTATTTAGGAAATTACCTAAGAAACAGATGCGTTTATATGGATCACAATTAATTTGATGACAAAATCACAGACAATACAAAAATTCATTAAGAACAATTAAAATAATGATAAGGGACAGTCCAAAAATGGTAGTCCAGTAGACAAAAAACAATTTGCGGGGGCTAGGACCAAAAGATGGATATATAAAGTAACCAGATCAAATACTAATCTTCATATAAAACACAAGGAAAATAAATATGCAATCATCAAAGTGCATGAAGAGACTCCTTTGTTGGAGGCACATACAAAATAGTATGATAAAGTGCAATAATAGTACAAATTAGATAACACAGGTCTCCCTCTGAGTTACCAAAGGTAGGTACAAAGAGTAAAGTGCAGTCAATTAGAGAGAAAGTGCGTGACAAAATGTAGCAGAACACCTATAATAATACATGTAAAATACTGTATATAGGAGAGAACATATATAAGCATGGTAGCAAATACATGATACAACCTGGTGAGAAGGAACCTAGTCAGCCGCCGGACCCAACATTTCGCTTATCGCTTCAACCGGGGTGTGTTACACCCTGGTTGAAGTGTGACACTGCGGTTGAAGCGATAAGCGAAATGTTGGGTCCGGCGGCTGACTAGGTTCCTTCTCACCAGGTTGTATCATGTATTTGCTACCATGCTTATATATGTTGTCTCCTATATGCAGTATTTTACATGTATTATTATAGGTGTTCTGCTACATTTTGTCACGCACTTTCTCTCTAATTGACTGCACTTTACTCTTTGTACCTACCTTTGGTAACTCAGAGGGAGACCTGTGTTATCTAATTTGTACTATTATTGCACTTTATCATATTATTTTGTATGTGCCTCCAACAAAGGAGTCTCTTCGTGCACTTTGATGATTGCATATTTATGTTCCTGGCGTTTTATATGAAGATTAGTATTTGATATGGTTACTTTTATATACCCACCCTTTGGTCCTAGCCCCGCCAATTGTTTTTTGACCACTGGACTACCATTTTTGGACTGTCCCTTATCATGATTTTAATTGTTCCTAATGAATTTCTTTGTATTGTCTGTGATTTTGTCATCAAATAAATTGTGATCCATATAAACGCATCTGTTTCTTTGGTAATTTCCTAAATTAAACTACCAGAAAATTTAAAACAAATTAATCATCTGCATTGGCCGGGAATCGAACCCGGGCCTCCCGCGTGGCAGGCGAGAATTCTACCACTGAACCACCAATGCTTGATGTCCTATATGTGTTGTAGTCGGTGTAGGTGTGGTGAAGGTGTGTTTGTTGTAGATGTATTGTAAATGTGTTTGGTGTTGATGTGTTTGGTGTTGATGTGTTTTGTGTTGATGTGTGTGGTGTTGATGTGTTTGGTGTTGATGTGTGTGGTGTTGATGTGTTTGGTGTTGATGTGTGTGGTGTTGATGTGTTGTGTTGTTATTGTGTTGTTGATGTGCTGGTGATGTAATTGTGATTGGATGCAATTGGTTTTTGTCCACTGGACAACCATTTTTGGACTGTCCCTTATCATGATTTTAATTGTTCTTAATGAATTTATTTGTATTGTCTGGGATTTTGTCATAATACGATTTTGATCCATATAAACATATATATTTCTTTGGTAATTTGCTATAACTTAAGATTGGGTCAGTGACCCTTGGGGATCTCTCTTTGTGTCAGTTTTCTTTAGGATATTACGAATTGATACATAAATAAAGTGTAAGAAAAATATGTTGCAGGGGAGCCTGGGACCAAAACATGCCCTGAGGGCCACAGGACTCTAATACCTCTGAAGAGAAAGCATAGCCATACATCCAGCAGTGCAGCTATGTTAGCGTTTTACTGTCACCTGGACACACTTTTCAGACACACTTCCATTTGTTAAATGTATAATACAAGTTAGGGGACAACTTAAAAAAAAATGTTAGTTAGAAATTGCAAACATTTTTTTTTTTTTACAAAATTTCTTCAAATACTTAGATTTAAGAAGTATTAATTGTTCCTGAGGCCCCTGTTTTACATGACACATGACTATATGATCTTGTCTGGTCCATAGAGATGGTGTGTCAAGTGAGTCAGCCCAATGTCACATCTGGCAGGAGACCATGGCTGGAAAAACAATGGAAAAAACAAAACATTGATGAGATGTTGTCCCATAGACTTCTGGAGACTTCTCACCTTGTTTTCTCCTCCCCAACCGGTCACTTCCAGATCTCCTGCTGTAGTCTGGTCACTGCTCGATCTTCACCTAGGCACACTTCTCCGACACTCTTCTCTCCCCTGTGAAGTCCTTTTATCCTCATACCCTGAGGTCTATAGACATGTGGACATGGACAATCTACTGTTAATATCCCTAAAGGTTGGTTTCATTATAACCATCTAAGCCTGGACTGAGGGATCATGTCTGATGTGTTGTCTTAAAAAAGATTGCTGTGTGATACCCGTCTGATCATTTCTTCAATAGAGGATTATGGGAAACATTGCTTCAGGCCAATTCTATGGATTATTGTGGGTAATGGAAAAATATCTTACAATAACTCACATGTATTGCTACTAAACACATGACCACGTGAGGAAAAACACCAAGAATTTTTAATGTGAAAAACATCTTGAGATATCCCCTAACATTGTCTCCATAGGATAATGTACTTTTCCCTCCCTGAGGAAGGAAACCAGGATTTGCCAAAATGTGTCGGAGGTTGTTTGTCCATCTTTAAAGGGGTACTCCGGTGGAAAACTTTTTTTTTTTAAATCAACTGGTGCCAGAAAGTTAAACAAATTTGTAAATTACTTCTATTAAAAAAAATCTTAATCCTTCCAGTACTTATTAGCTGCTGAATACTACAGAGGAAATTATTTTCTTTTTGGAACATAGAGCTCTTTGCTGAATCACGAGCACAGTGCTCTCTGCTGACATCTCTGTCCATTTTAAGAACTGTCCAGACTAGGAGAAAATCCCCATTGCAAACATATGCTGCTCTGGACAGTTCCTAAAATGGACAGAGAAATCAGCAGAGAGCACTGTGCTCGTGATGTAAGCAGAGAGCTCTGTGTTCCAAAAAGAAAAGAGATTTCTCTGTCGTATTCAGCAGCTAATCCTGGAAGGATTAAGATTTTTTAATAGAAGTAATTTACAAATCTGTTTAACCTTCTGGCACCAGGTGATTTAAAAAAAAAAAGTTTTCCACTGGAGTACCCCTTTAACACCCATGTTCTTGTGGTGACATCATTCCTACTATTGTAGCAAGTTTGGTGGTTCATGCTACCGGCCGGAGTGTGCCAACCCTCCCAGGTCCCAGCACGGACACATTGAAAGTTTTGGCAGCTATTCCTTACACATCATCTTTGTGACAGGACATTCTGGACTTCTGTATAACTAGGGGTAACTTAGTTTTGATGAGTTTTGGATTTTTAATGTTCTGAATAAATAGAATGAGAGGAATCACAAAGTTGAAAAGACTTGAAATATAGCAGAATGTTTTCAGGAAGCCCCATACACACCATTTTATTGCCTGGCTATGCTCCTGAGATATCTTTGTAGATGGCATTGTTTTTCTTTAGGTAGACCTCCGGAGGACATGGTTTCATCAAAGTCTCCATAAAAGTGGTAGAGACACCAAATGGCTGGAGGAATCTTGGAGCTGGAGAAGTGTGTTGTGTCTTTCCCGAGGCCACACTTCACCACACAATAAAGAGGTGACACCGCCTCCATAATTTGAGGATCCTTGTTACTTTCACACAACACTGTGGGAAATACTCAACTCTCCATCTCCCAGACACAGGGTGTCCTCATTGGAGATGACATGTACTTGTTGGCTTTTTAAGGCACCACAATTAACATAATTCATATTATAGTGGAGAAAACTGACTCTTTAAAGGGGTATTCTGGGCAAAAACATTTTATCCCCTATCCAAAGGGGATAAGATGTCTGATCGCTGGAGGGGGGGGGGGGGGGGTTGGTGGGTTTGCTGCTGAGACCCCCTGTAGAATCTCCAGTTTGGAAAACCTCCGGGTTTCCGGGACTGGGGAAGTGACGTCACGCCACGCCCCCTCCATTCATGTCTATGGGAGATTCAGCACCCACATAGAATGCAGGGAGATCGCGGGGAGTCTCAGCAGTGCAACCCCCCCCCCGTGAGGGGATAAGATGTCTGATCGCGGGGGGGTGTAGCACTGCAGAGACCCCCCGCGATCTCCCTGCAGCACCCACATTCTATGTGGGTGCTGAATCTCCCATAGTGGGTGCTGCAGGGAGATCGCGGGGGGTCTCTGCAGTGCTACACCCCCCCGCGATCAGACATCTTATCCCCTCACGGGGGGGGGGGGGGGGGGGGTTGCACTGCTGAGACCCCCCGCGATCTCCCTGCATTCTATGCGGGTGCTGAATCTCCCATAGACATGAATGTAGGGGGCGTGGCGTGACATCACTTCCCCAGTCCCGGAAACCCGGAGGTTTCCCAAACTGGAGATTCAGCACCCGCATAGACGCGGGTGCAACAGGGAGATTGCAGGGGGTCTCAGCAGCGCCCCCCCCCCCCCCCCCCCCAGCGATCAGACATCTTATCCCTTCATTTGGATAGGGGATAAAATGTTTTTACCCGAAATACCCCTTTAAAGCTTACTCTTAAAATTGTGACATTGCTGATGTGGATTGTGAAGGAGAAAAATATAGTACAGAAAATGAAGGACCTAAATGACAAATGTAACTATTAGATCTTATAGATCTCAGAGATTATGGACCAGTTGGTGACAACTGAACATCTCTCATTGCATTGTAGTATATATATAAAGATATCTAGTCAAAATCCCAAAATCTCAGCTCCAGCCAGGTCATGGATCTTGAAAAAACTGCTTGATAAAGGCTACTGCTGCCGAAATGTTGCATTTGATATGGGGACAATAAAGTAATCCAGTTTTTCAAGATCCATAACCTGGCTGGTGCTGCGATTTCGGGATTTTGACTACATTGATTCTGGCTTGGCCACCTGGGTATTCATGGGCACAGAGGTCGACCCCCGGTACTGTCTCACACTCCCTCTTATATATCTATCTATATATCTCTATCCCTTCTATGAACTTTCCATCCAAGATCCCAACCTTGAAACCTGGAGACCTTTGATGTCCCCTCCGGAGGTGGTGCCTTTCCTTTTCCCTCGGTCACACTTTGTAGATGTACAGAGAGGTGATAGAAGAATGGAGAGGCGACAACAAGTTCACGGCATCAGCCATTTGTCTGTCCTCTATTGGGCCGACACACTTCTCTATTATCTAATAAAAGTCCTGGGAAAGGTTTTGTAGACTTTTCTTCATATTCTGTTAGATTCCGGTGACCTTGTGACCGATGCATTGTGTCACTATTTATACAGTGTTCATGTCTTGTATGGATTGTATCTTCCACTTATTCCGCATAGAGTGGAAGGTATAATACACTGCAGATATAATAAAAAATTATAAAACATTTAGTCCTTTTTTGGTAATAAGAACCATTTGTAATGATTCTCTTGTTGAACAGGTTATACTCTGTCCAGTTCCACACGCCAACATACATGATTATAATGGTTCTGCTCGCCTCCACGAGTCCTGAGTAACCAGATATTTCACAATTGAGCTCCCTATGGGGTCTGGGTTTTGTGTCTGAACGACGGACATCAGAGAGTGTAGCCGGGTATTGTAGATTTCATTATTCATCCTTCATTGCTGACTGGGACGTAACATTTTACTGGACAGAATATTCATCTCTTCTGTTCTTGGCCATAACTGAAATAGATTAAACAACCAGCATCATGTGGGAATATATGGGACTATGGAAGAAAAGTAAGTCCAGTGACTGGAGGTTTTGAATTTTAGGTTTTATAGTTTTTTTTCTATTACTACATTTTTTTTAATGACCTATATAGGGCAGTTTGGGGGCCTTACTACTATATGGAGGCAATGTGGATGGTCTAATTACTATATGGGAGTAGTGTGGGAGGACTAACTACTATATGGGGGAAGTGTGGGGGCAAAAAAAATATATGGGGCAGTGTGGGGGACCGAAACACTATTAGAGGCAGTGTGGGTAGCATAACTTTTTAATGTGGGCAATGTGGGGGCCTTACTACTGTATGGGGCAGTTAAAGGGGTTGTGCGCTGCCCTGCAGTTCGGAGCTCCACTTACAGCGTCCGGAAGTTCATTACTCTGTACGCTGTGTGTGGGCTTCCGAGTTCGCAGCCGCCGGGCGTGACGTCACGCCCGGCCCCTCGCGACGTCTCGCCCGCCCCCTCGTGAAGTCTTGCCAGCCCCCTCAATGAAATTCACGCCCCCTTCCCATAGACTTTGGTAGAGGGGACAGGCGTGACGTCACAAGGGGGCGGGCGAGACGTCGCAACGTCGAACGCGGATGCCCGCACACAGCGTTCGGAGTGATGAACTTCCGGATGCTCTGAGTGGAGCTCCGAACTGCAGGGCAGCGCACAACCCCTTTAATCACTCCCCTGTGAACAGGCAGTTACTTTTCATATTGGATTTAGCTCCTTCACAAAGATTACCTTTTTTTTTCACAGCAAGCATTGGTGGTTCGGTGGTAGAAGTCTTGCCTGCCACACAAGAGGCCTGGGGTTGATTCCTGGCCAATGCAGATCAGTTTTGTTTTAAATGTTTTGAGTTTTATTTAGGAGAATTTACAAACTGATACACAAAGAAAGTGTAAGGCCCCTTTCACACTACCGGTATTTTCCTGCATTCTGACACCTGTTATTCAGCAACAACTGGTCACGAAAAAATGGATGAAATAACTGAATACAATGGATGATAACATGGTAAAAATATCCCTTTGACATGAATGGGATTTTTTGACGGCCGTTTTATAGACTTTCTGACGGGAGTTCATGACGGAGGTTTTTACAAGAGGACAATGGGAGTGTAAAAGGGGCCTAAGAAGAATAAGGACCAGATTAATGTTGTTTTGAGGGAGCCCGGTTGCAAAACTTTTGTCCCAAAGACTTCTGGAAACTTGTCACCTTGTCTTCTCCTCCCCAACAGGTCACTTCCAGATCTCCTGCTGCTCAGAAGTGTGACCTGGTCCCTGTGGGATCATCCCCTAGACACACTTCCCCGACACTCTTTTCGCCCCTGTAAAGTCCTTTTATCCTCACACCCTGAGGTCTTCTATAGACATGTGGACATGGACAATCTGCTGCTTATATCCCTGAGGGTTGGTTTCATTATAAACCTGGACTAAGGGATAATTTCCAATGTATTGTCTAAAAAAACATTGGTATGTTATACCGGTCCGATAACTTCTTCAATAGAGGATTAGGGGAAACATTGTTGCAGGCCAGATACCATAACTCACATGTATTACTACTGATCAAGTGACCACGTTAGGAAAAACATCAAGAATTTTTAATGTGAAAAAAAATTCTTGAGATATCCCCCAACATTGTCTCCATAGGATAATGTACTTCTCCCTCCCTGAGGAAGAAAACTTTTATTTGTCAAAATGCGTCGGAGGTTGTTTGTCCATCTTCAGCATATATGTTCTTGTAGTGACGTCATTCCAACTATGGCCGTAAGTTTGGTGGTTCATGCTACCGGCGGAGTGTGCCAACACTCTCTCAGGTCCCAGCATGGACACTTTGAAAGCTTTCGCAGGCCCTCCTTATATATCATCTATGTGACATGACAATCTGACTTGTGCTTAACTAAGGGTAACTTTGGTTTGCCATCTACTTACTCACCGGTAGATCACTATGAGACTACAGAGATCACTGGTTTCAACCTGGGACCTTTCAGATGTTGCAAAACTTCAACTCCCAGCATGCCCAGACAGCCATTGGCTGTCCGGGCATACTGGGAGTTGAAGTTTTGCAACATCTGGAGGGCCACAGTTGGAAACCATTGACATAGATGGAACTGGGACCAATACAGCAGCTGAGGACCATCTCCATTAAATCACATGCTCTGTTCATTTGAAGGACAATTGACCTCTGTTCTCAGGATCGGTGGTCATCCTAGTGGTTGGATCACACTGACCTGCAATTTATCCCCTCACCTGTGGACAGGGACCAAATTTCAATCTTTGAACGATCCACCTAGAAAAACCCTAGACTTTTCATATCAAGCATTGGTGGTTCAGTGGTAGAATTCTCGCCTGCCACGCGGGAGGCCCGGGTTCGATTCCCGGCCAATGCAGATGATTTTTTTTTCCCCCATTTTTTTTTTTTTTTTATGTTTTGAGTTTTCATAGGAGACTTCACACACTGATACATAAAGAAAGTGTAAGAAGAATATGGACCAGATTAATGTCCAAAACTTTCCCTGAGGCCCACAGGAGTCTAGATACAACTGTGAAGAGAAACTACAGACCTCCAGCCGTACACCCAGCAATATGGGCATGTTACGGTTTTATTGTCTCTTGGACACACTTATATTTGTTAAATGATTTTACTAGCTAGGAAATAATTTTTTTAAATGTTAATTAAAAATTGTAAAAAAATTATTTAAAAAAATAGCTAGTTCCTTTTTTTAAAATCTAAGTTTTATGGAGAAGGCTACTTCAACTGATGTATAAAGAAAGTGGAAGAAGAATAAGGATATGTGTTATGTTCTTCTGCTACTTTGCCAAGAATTAACTCATATAAAACTTTAAAGTGGACCTGTCAGCAGAATATAAGGGTATAAAGTAAGGGCATGACTGCATTGGGCTTTTGAACCCGAATCAGTACATACCTTTTATTATTTAATCGACCCCTCCAGTCCCCGAGATATCACATATGCATGGACTTTGGAGCCCAATGGGAGTTTCCAGTGGACTGCTAGTAGCAGCTTGCAGAACTAGGACCTATAAAACTGAAAATTCGCATCTGAAGGTCCATAGTCTTAAAGGGGTTATCCACCATAAGGGGATTTTAGTACTTACCTGGCAGACAGTATAGGACATGCTTAGGAAGGATCTGTGCTTGTCGTTGAGCTAAATGTCTGTGTTATGAGATTACCATAACGCTTCTGTTTTCTTTTTGTGAAATGGCAATTTCCTGTTGGTGTTCACTCCCTTCTAAAACAAGTCCCAGAATTCTTTCACTTTTTTCCCTCCCACACATCAGCCACCCCATCAATTGAAGCACACCTGAGCTCCCTACCATGCGGTGCTGTGAACAATATACCAGTGTTTTCTATGCAGGGTGCCTCCAGCGGTTGCAAAGCCAGAATAATCTCCTTCCCACCCAGCAGTTGCTCCACCCAGTGAACCAGACAGGCTCCTTTGAACACCTGACTAGTGATGTAATGTCTCGGACCGCACTGCAAGCAGGAAATACCATTTGTTTTAAATGGTGTTTTAAATGGTGTGAAGTTTTGCAACATCTGGAGGGCCACTGTTTGAAACCAGTGGCATAGATGGAACTGGGACCAATACAGCAGCTGAGGACCATCTCCATCAAATCACATGGTCTGTTCGTTTGAGGGACAATTGACCTCTGTTCTCAGGATCAGTGGTCATCCTAGTGGTTGGACCCCACTGACCTGCAATGTCTCCCCTCACCTGTGAACAGGGCACATGGTGCAATCTTTAAACAATCCCTCTGCAAAAACACATCTATTTTCATGTCAAGCATTGGTGGTTCAGTGGTAGAATTCTCGCCTGCCACGCGGGAGGCCCGGGTTCGATTCCCGGCCAATGCAGATTAATTCTTTTTCCCCATTGTTTTTTTTAAATGGTGTAAGTTTTATTTTGGAGACTTCACAAACTGATACATAAAGTAAGTGTATGAATAATATGGATCAGATTAATATTGTTTTGGGGGAGCCTGAGTCCAAAACTTTCCCTGGGGCCCACAGGAATCTAGATTCACCTTTGAAGAGAAAATACAGACCTCTAGCCGTACACCCAGCAGTATGGGTACATTACAGTTTTAGTGTCTCTTGGACACACTTTCCAGACACACTTATATTTGTTAAATGAACCTTTAAGGATCGGTGATCTTCCGAGTGAAACCAGTGACATGGATGGAACTGGGACCAATACAGCAGCTGAGGACCATCTCCATTAAATCACATGTTCGTTTGAGGGATAATTGACCTCTGTTCTCAGGATCGGGGGTCATCCTAGTGGTTGGACCCCACTGACCTGCAATTTATCCCCTCACCTGTGAACAGGGAACAATCCTGAGACGACAGTCATTTTGTAGGCTTTAAAAAAAAAACATTAGGGCAAAGATCACCTAAGAATTTAGTGACCACCATGAAACATGTTCTTAAAAAATAACTTACACCACAATTATTATTATGGCCTGGATATCTGTGCGCTCTGAATCAAGCACATTGATGCATTTCAGGTGGACCTCTGGAGGCCATGGTGATATCAAAACCATATTTAACATTTTTAAAGGGGTACTCTGTCCGGAAACGGAAGCTTGGAGCTTCCGTGTTCGTGATGTCATGCCGCACCCCCTCCATTCATGTCTATGGGAGGAGGCTTGACAACTACTACTTAGCTGTCACGCCTCCTCCCATAGACATAAATGGAGGGGGCGTGGCAGTTGTAGTCGCGAGTCATCCGTCACGGAGAGGAGTTTGCTCCGTGCACGGAGGACTAGGGTGCCACGCCAGAGATCAGACATCTTATCCCCTATCCTTTGGAGAGTTGATAAGATGTTTTTAATGGAGTGCCCCTTTAAAGACACCAAAAGGATGGAGGACTCTTGAACCTCAAGAAGTGTATCTTTCCCATGTCCTCACTTCAAAATGGAAGTCTTGTCACCTTGCCTTCCCCTCCCCGACCGGTCACTCTCAGATCTCCTGCTGGCCTGGTCCCTGCTGGATCATCACCTAGACACACTTCCCCGACACACTTCCCTCCCCTGTAAAGTCCTTTTATCTTCTTGCCCAGAGGTCTTCTATGGACACAAAAAAAAAAAAAAAAGAAAAAAAGCTGTAATAATGTTAAGATAAACCCTCACAATGTTTTCTTGAACGCTTATGAGAAAATGTGCAGAGGGCCCAACACCATAATGGGCACACGACTGGCAATGGAAGTCAAGACAGTAGTCAGCTGCAGCGG
This sequence comes from Hyla sarda, assembly GCF_029499605.1. NCBI lineage: Eukaryota > Metazoa > Chordata > Amphibia > Anura > Hylidae > Hyla > Hyla sarda. The sequence goes on along the minus strand of NC_079192.1, from coordinate 21,446,479 downwards.
CGTCCTCTCGAGGTCTGTCAGGATCCTTGGTTTAGACCAGGCATAGGCAACCTTCGGCACTGCAGATGTTTTGGACTACATCTCCCAGTCCTATGCCTGGTTTAGACAATGCACTTAAACGGGATCGACAAACGCTTGACAAATGGACGATACCAATTGGCGCTCGTTCAAAGGCTTGTTATGAATCTGACCATAGTTTATTAAAAGAGCTTGGGTGATCATTCAGTTGTCATTACAGATCATACAAAAAAATTACAATCATACATAGTATGACCATAGATCTTGATAAAAAAAAAGCTATGTAGTTTATTCCATACACGCAACATTGGGTTTCAAACCTGGTCCGGATTCTTCATCCATTCTTCTTCCTTTTGGAGTAACCTCTTAGGAACATTAAAGGGGTATTCCAGGAAAAAACTTTTTGTTTTAGATCAACTGGCTCCAGAAAGTTAAACAGTTTTGTAAATTAGTTCTATTAAAAAATCTTAATCCTTCCAATAATTATCAGCTGCTGAAGTTGAGTTGTTCTTTTCTGTCTGGCAACTATGATCTCTGCTGACATCTCTGCTTGTCTCGGGAACTGTGCAGGGCAAAAGAGGTTTGCTATGGGGATTGGCTTTTACTCTGGACAGTTCCCGAGACACGTGTCATCAGAGAGCACTTAGACAGAAAAGAACAACTCAACTTCAGCAGCTCATAAGTACTGAAAGGATTAATAATTTTTAATAGAAGTAATTTACAAATGTGTTTAATTTTCTGGAGCCAGTATTCTTGTACTAATCTGTGTGCCTATTGCACTACAGTATATCATATATTGACAAGGTGTCAAAAGTTGGTCGGTTGGAAAGTAACCTTCTCCGATGGCAGGTTGAAGAGGGACCATATCCCCTGCCTGGGAAAGGTGGACTTGTGAGACGTGACTATAGAGTCCTACCGTACTGTCCTTGTCATTGCTGACTGGCATCATTCCCATGAACATTTAGGTGGCCTTTCTTACCGAATAGATTACTATAATAAAAGAAACACTACAGTAAGTCTGAAATTTATAACCATCTATATAATGTGAGGCAAAGGGAATCAAATAAGTTTTCGAACTTTGGGCAACTTGGGTCCTTATCGGCCTGGTCAAAATATCTGTCAGGGTCTTCCTACGGTCTGAAATGATCCTTGCTTTAATGTATTGGTCCAAACAAACTAAACCCATGGTGGTCCTCTAGTGTTCAGTAGGTCAGCGTACTTTCCTATACTCATCAGCTAAACCCTGTGGTCTTCTTTTTACTACTATTTTAGGCCAATATAGGCTAAAACTTCTTTTTTTCCTGCCATGCATGTGCCTTGTGTTTTCCCATAAACAACTCAGCAGGAGGAGGCTGTCCCAGTAAATGGCCATTCCTTGCATGTTGTAGATGTGATATATCGAGAGCTCATCTACATAGTAATGGAACATTCATTGGATGTTTTGGGTAAACAGACTGAGCAGGAAAGACCATTTAGGATAACAGGTGAGAATGTTCCTGTAAATGAATGGAAATATAATTCACTAACTGGATTTGGTGGATGGTGGTGGCATTGTTTTCTGGCATTCATAGAGCAAATGGCCCCAAAAAGTAAAATCTTGGATAGTGGTCAGTAAAATGTACGGGACTTCAACACAGTCACTCCAGGGGTAATGGAAGGCTTCAATTTCGAGCTCCATCATGAAGACGTAGAGATGCCTTCAGCATTTGGAGTTCCTTAAGCCACCTGCAGAAATATTTGTAGGGGTCACCTATTTTAATAATTCCCAAATAACCTAGTGATAAATTATTGGCTTCTAAGGCCGTTACAAATGTGGTTGTCTTCTGCTGGACATTTGGGGTTCATTATTGTATCAGAGCATGGTCCTATTGGAGGATCCTCTAGTATGGGTCATTGGAGGATCCTCTGGTACAGGGTCATTGGAGGATCCTCTGGTATGGGGTCATTGGAGGATCCTCTGGTATGGAATCAATGGAGGATCCTCTGGTACAGGGTCATTGGAGGATCCTCTGGTACGGGGTCATTGGAGGATCCTCTGGTATAGGGTCATTGGAGGATTCTCTGATGTGGGGTCATTGGAGGATCCTCTGGTACAGGGTCATTGGAGGATCCTCTGGTATAGGGTCATTGGAGGATTCTCTGATAGGGGGTCATCGGAGGATCCTTTGGTATGGGGTCATTGGAGGATCCTCTGGTACAGGGTCATTGGAGGATCCTCTGGTATAGGGTCATTGGAGGATTCTCTGATAGGGGGTCATCGGAGGATCCTTTGGTATGGGGTCATTGGAGGATCCTCTGGTACGGGGTCATTGGAGAATCCTCTGGTACAGGGTCATTGGAGGATTCTCTGATACGGGGTCATCGAAGGATCCTCTGGTACGGGGTCATTGGAGGATCATCTGGTACTGGGTAATTTGAGGATCCTCTGGTATTGGAGGATCCTTTGGTCCTGGGCCATTTTGACCCTGACCTTCTGTAATGAAAGATGCCACATATATTTTCAGAAGATTATTGTGTAGATACAAAGGGAGTCATTATTTCAATTCAAGTTGAGAATGACGTCAATGTTTCCCGCGGCTCAGTGAGTAGAACCATTCCCCTTACCAATGTTTTTACAGATATTCAGTTTATTCTGTTCTTGTTTTCCCTCATACTACCCAGAATGAGGGATCTTTTGGGTCACTTGCCTTCTTTATTTGGTCACAAGCTGAATGTAAGCAAGATGAATTTAGGATTTTCGACATTTTGGATACAGAGAAAATCAGAAGAAGCCAAAGAGTTGAGAAAACTTCAAATGTGATAAAAAAAAACCCATTGTATACCACAATATATATTAAGGCCTGGATATCTATGTACTCAAGGACATTGATGCATTTCAGGTAGACCTCTGGAGGCCATGGTGACATCAAAGTCTCATTAACAGTGTTAATGACACCAAAAGGCTGGAGGACTCTTGAAGCTCGAGAAGTGTGTCTTTCCCAAGGCCACACTTAAAAATGCAATAAAGAGGCGACACCATCGCCATAATTTAAGCTTCCTTGTTACTTTCACACAACACTGTGGGAAATCCTCAGCTCTCAATCTCCCGGGTTTCCACATTGGAGATGGCATGTACTGGTTGGCTACTTTACACCATGACAAATATGACCTTGTGGAGAACAGTTTTATTTTTTTTTAATTTACATTATTTCTTTTTTAGGTAATATGGAAGAATTTGTTTTATTAGCATGCTCTTTCCTTGGACTAGTTATGAAGCCTTGACAATGATCATTCGAATGATATGGTGGTTTGTGCTGTAACTGTAAAGAATACGGTGTTGCAAAAATTGCCAATCTAATAAGAATGAAAATAGTAATAATAATAATAATCATAATAAGCATATTAATCAACTCTTGAATCCTTATTCTACATATTTACAAGAAATCATGTCCAGTTGGTGTCAAAAACTTCACATCTGTGTGACGAACTTCTCTCTTAGTTTTAATATATATATATATATATATATATATATATATATATATATATATCTACACACACACATGTCTATGGATAGAACCTCTTCTTAAAATTATAAATTAATAAGTATCCTCTGAACCTGTGGTTTTCCATTGTCCCCTCCTGATATGTTGCCTCTCCTTTTGTCTTGGTCACACTTGGTGGATGTATGGAGAGGTGACAGAGGAATGGAGAGGTTAAGACAAAATCACTGCTTCTGCCATTTGTCCCTCCTGCTGCTCGGACACACTCCGCAAATATCCAGTAAAAAGTCCTGGGAAAAGTTTTGTAGACTTTTCTTTATATTACGTTAGATTCCGGTTACCTTAAAGGATTACTCTATCCCTAGACATCTTATTCCCTATCCAAAGGATAGGGAATAAGATGTTTGATTGTGGGGGTCCCGCTGATGGGGACCCCCGCAATCTCCCTGCTGAACCCAGCATTCGTTTAGAGCATCGGGTGCAGCTTTGAAGGCGTGAAGTCACGGTTGCACCCCGATAAGGACGTCACGTCCACGCCCCCTCAATACAAGTCTATGGGAGGGGGCGTGACGGCCGTCACGCCGCCTCCCATAGACTTGCATTGAGGGGACATGGCCGTGACTTCACGAGCGGGGCATGACCGTGCCCTGCCCTGCATCCCATCAGTCATCCGGTACGGAGCAAAGTTCACTCCGTGCACCAGATTTCTATGGTGCCACAGCCAAGATCGCGGGGAAACTCCCATCAGACATCTTATCCCCTATCCTTTGGATAGGGGAGAAAATGTCTAGGGGTGGAGTACCTCTTTATGACCGGTGTAGAGTCCCGTTCTATGTAGTGTTTTGATCTTTTATATTTTGTATCTTTTACTTATGGAGAACTTACATTTTTACAGTGAATATAGGTATAATAAATGTAGAGCTCTTCTACAAAGACTGACCATTTCCAACGATTCTCCTCATAGATGATAGAAATATGGCTGCTTCTTCTTGTCCAGCTTGTGAGCAGAAGTCTTGGAGATCAGATGTTTCTACAGAACCATAGAACACCAAATTCACCGAAGAACCCTGCACAAAGAAATAGGAGGGGGAGGGGGGGGGGGTAGGTGGTCTTACGTAATTAATACGCCTATTTTACAGTCATCTAAGAGTTTTTATAGTCAGAAGTTAATAATTTCATCCTATATTCTTCATGGTTGACTAAAACATGTTTGATAGGACAGAATATTCTACTCTTGGCTTAAACTATCTTTTCATGGATACAAATGACTGAAGGTTTAGATTATTTCATCTCAGTTTTATTCTATTATACAGTATATAGGAAATCTCGCCACTCTTGTATCACTACAAAATCTTTCCTGTTTATTCAAACATCTTCTGTATTGTAGCGACACACAGGACGCGTTTCAGCCACAAGCCGTTATCAACCATTTCGCTCACAAGTTGATGATGCACAGTATAATATATAGGAAGCCTGCCCCATCCGGTAGAATACTTAATTAGTCCCAGTTCCAGTGTTAGTTAAACTGCCACTAGAACTGGGACTAATTAAGTAGTCTACCGGATGGGGCAGGCTTCCTATATATTATACTGTGTATCAACTTGTGAGTGTAACGGTCGATAATGGTTTTTGGCCGAAACGGGTCCTGTGTGTCGCTACAATACAGAAGATATGTAAATAAACATGAAAGATTTTGCAGAGATAGGTGAGTGCCGAGACTTCTTCCTATATATTGCACTTGTTCTTGATCTCTGAGCACCACTCTATGCACCATGAGTGCTGACTCCATCTGATTTATTGTATACTACTATTACTACTACTACTAATAATAATAAAAATTATAACTATTGTCATTATTATTATGTTCATTTAATAAATGAGTCAATTCGATATTAGGTTCATTCCACATAAAAGAAACCCCCCCATCTGTGACTGCAGCCCCCCCCCCCCCCCAGTGCTGCTACATTACAGCCCAGTCATCACCTGGACAGATTTCTGTTTTGTTTTTTTGTCTTTTCTTGTTGTTTTGTGTTCTTTTGTATCCTATATACAATAATATAACTACTATAATACTGCTACTATGTACAAGAATATAACTACTATAATACTGCCCCTATATACAAGAATATAACTACTATAATACTGCTCCTATATACAAGAATATAAATACTATAATACTGCTCCTATATACAAGAATATAACTACTATAATACTGCTTCTATATACAAGAATATAACTACTATAATACTGCCCCTATATACCAGAATATAACTACTATAATACTGCTCCTATATACAAGAATATAAATACTATAATACTGCCCTCTATATACAAGAATATAACTACTATAATACTGCTCCTATATACAAGAATATAACTACTATAATACTGCTCCTATATACAAGAATATAACTACTATAATATTGCTCCTATATACAAGAATATAACTACTATAATACTGCTCCTATATACAAGAATATAACTACTATAATACTGCTCCTATATACAAGAATATAACTACTATAATACTGCTCCTATATACAAGATTATAACTACTATAATACTGCTCCTATATACAAGAATATAACTACTATAATACTGCCTCCTATATACAAGAATATAACTACTATAATACTGCTCCTATATACAAGAATATAACTACTATAATACTGCTCATATATACAAGAATATAACTACTATAATACTGCTCCTATATACAAGAATATAACTACTATAATACTGCCACCTATATACAAGAATATAACTACTATAATACTGCCTCCTATATACAAGAATATAACTACTATAATACTGCTCCTATATACAAGAATATAACTACTATAATACTGCTCCTATATACAAGAATATAACTACTATAATACTGCTCCTATATACAAGAATATAACTACTATAATACTGCTCCTATATACAAGAATATAACTACTATAATACTGCTCCTATATACAAGAATATAACTACTATAATACTGCTCCTATATACAAGAATATAACTACTATAATACTGCCTTCTATATACAAGAATATAACTACTATAATACTGCTCCTATATACAAGAATATAACTACTATAATATTGCTCCTATATACAAGAATATAACTACTATAATACTGCTCCTATATACAAGAATATAACTACTATAATACTGCTCCTATATACAAGGATATAACTACTGTAATACTGCCCATAAGTACAATAATATAACTACTATAATACTGCTCCTATATACAAGAATATAACTACTATAATACTGCTCCTATATACAAGGATATAACTACTATAATACTGCTCCTATATACAAGGATATATCTACTATAATACTGCTTCCTATGTACAAGAATATAACTACTATAATACATCTTCTATATACAAGAATATAACTACTATAATACTGCTCCTATATACAGGAATATGACTACTATAATACTGTCTCCTATATACAAGAATATAACTACTATAATACTGCTCCTATATACAAGAATATAACTACTATAATACTGCTCCTATATACAAGAATGTAACTACTAATACTGCTCCTATAAGAAGAAAACTTCAATAATATTGCAGCCTATGTGCAATGAGAAAACTACTATAATACCGCCTCCTATGCAAATATATATTGCAACTTTTGCAGTGCTTTAATGTATATAGCTGCTATGTGGGGTTAAAAGGACAGTGAGTAAGAGTGTCAAGCATTGGTGGTTCAGTGGTAGAATTCTCGCCTGCCACGCGGGAGGCCCGGGTTCGATTCCCGGCCAATGCAGACAATTCATTTTTTACTCTAATCTTCTAACAAACTTTATAGAAATGTATAAAATGATGATCAGATATCGGTATCAAGACATTGTTGTGTGTTATTTTTTTTTCTTGTTGTTTGTTTAATGTTACTGGGAATTTATTCATGCCACTTTTTACAAATCATGTTTTTTTTTTCTATAATATGGAGCAGTTTGGTCGGATTATGATGTATTACAGTTGATCTTTTAGAGCGATGAGGTTTCTAAATGAATCAGTCACAACCATCTCAGCATGGGGACCCTGTTGCAGTTAAAGGAGCAGTATCACAGCCAAAAACAGGAAAGGGGAAAGAGGATACGTTTTAGATTGCGTGGGGTTCGACCTCTGGGACCCTCCTGCGATCTCCTGTATGGGGCCTCGACTGCCCCCAGGAAGCAACGTCACAACCTCAACACAAAGCTTCGGCCGACATGTCCCCTCCATGTATCCCTATGGGAAGCAGAAGATAGCCGAATGGCTCTTCCTTTGAGATAGTTGGAGGGGGCGGGTTGGCCACCGCTTTGTGTGGGGGTCCGCACTCCCCGTTCCTGGGGAAAGCAGGGGACATGGGCAGAAGATCGTGAGGGGTCCCAACGTTTGTTACCCCCGCGATCTAAAACTCACACTTCCAACATCTAGAGAATGACCATTAAAGGAGATATATCATACCCAAAAACATATTCCCTATCCACAGGACAGTGATGAGTTTTAGATCGCAAAAGGGGGACGTTGAATTGGGGGGGGGGGGGCACATATCTTATGGGAGAGCTGAAGATAACCAAGTGGCTCCAACCATAGAGATATGCTTTGTGCAGGGGGTTGTGATGCTCTGTTCCCAGAAAGAGCCGGGGCCCCATACAGGAGAGCGCAGGGGTCGGCACAACCTATTCCCAGGGAGAACATGAGATCGCAAGGGTCCCATTGGTCAGACCCCCAGCGATCTAAATCTTACCTGCGGATAGGGGATATGTTTTTGGGTATGATATGTCTCCTTTAATGGTCATTCTCTAGATGTTTGAAATGTAAAATGTACAAAGATCATCTATAACGTGTAAGAACATTTATTGGATGGTTTAGGTACAAAGAATTAGTAGGACGGACCATTTAAGTCACACCTGTAAAGAGGTGTAAAGAGGTGTTAACCTTGCCATAAGTTATATTATATAAGTCATTATTCACCAGTGGAATTCTGTAGGTGGCATGTTTCTTGAGTCTTAACATTGATAAAAGACATACCCGCCTAAAACTGTCCCATATCTCAAGGAGACATATTGGTTGGGTCTCTTCATGGGTGTAATGGAATGGAGAGGCTTTAGAATCAGTCCAAGAATCATAAGTGGTTATAATGAAGAACTATGTCATCAGAACACATGAGTGTCTTCTGTATTGTCGAGGGTTCCATGGGTCCACCAGAGGGTCATCCTCCAGCTTTACAATGGTCATATTAGTATAAGGTCTAATTGGCTATTTGGGACTAGCCCAAATATAAAAAAGATCCTAGTAATAAGAGATTGGTTCTGAAGTCTTCTCCAGATGGGGTTGTCTTCTGCTGGACCAATGGGAACATTATTGTGTCTGATACTTTGCCTACTGGAGGAATCTCTGAGAGTGGGCAAACACTAGATTGTTTTTTTTTAATGGAGTACTGTGGTGTAGGACATTTTATCCCCTATCCAAAGGATAGGAGATAAGTGTCTGATCACTGGGGTCTGACCGCTGGAACCCCCCGAAATCTCCTGCACAGTGCCCCGGCTCTCCTTATGAACAGAGCTGTGTTGTCACCGTGGCCGACACCCCCTCCATGTATCTCTACAGGAGAGCAACTTTCCTATAGGGATACATGGAAAGGTCGTATTCGCCACCACTTTGTGTGGAGGTCGACAGTCGCCTTGCATGGAATGGAGATCAATACGTGCACGAGGAGAGGTGCTGGCCCAGCGTTCGGACCCCCGAGATCAGACACTAGGTCCCCTAGGAAAAGGGGATATATTGCCCTACACCACAGTACTCCTTTAAAGGGGTACTCCGCCCCTAGACATCTTATCCCCTATCCAAAGGATAGGGGATAAGATGTCTGATCGCAGGAGTCTCGCCGCTGGGTACCCCCGCGATCTCGTCTGGGCCTGCCCAGACTTTGCTCCGTGCCGGATGAATGGCGATGCGGGGTGGAGGCTCAGGATGTCATGATCACGCCCAATTCCTGATGTCATGGCTATGCAACCTCAATGCAAGTCTATGGCAGGGGGTGTGACGGACATCACGCCCCCTCCGATAGACTTGCCTTGAGGTGGCGTGGCCGGGACATTACGAGCAGGCGTGACCATGATGTCATGAGCCTCCGGTGCTGCACCCGACGCTCTAAACGAACCACGGTTTATGAATACATGGTTGCAGCAGATATAGAGGATAAGATGTCTAGGGGCGGGGTACCCCTTTAAGTCTCTATGTGTTAGGGCTATTTTGGATTTGAGGAAATTATGTAGCTAAAGAGGGAATCACCATTTCACTTCAGGTCTAGTTCCATTAGCACGTCCAAATTTCAGCATTGCCTGTGGCTCAGTAATGGAACCTTCCACCTGACCATTGTCTGTATAGATATTCGTTCTATTCTGTTCTGGTTTTCCCTCAATACTCAAAATGAAAAATCTGTTGGGTTTATTACTGTGAATGGACATGAGATCCATTGTGACTATGTGAATATATATGTTTTACATAAAAACTAAAAACAAAAAAAAAAACACATCATTGCGAAGAGTAGACTCTTCCCATGACATAGAATGCCCTTAGTAAACCTATGATACCACAATGTATAACATGGCTAAATGGCTCTGATGTTTAAGTCAAAGACGTTAATTTGCTTTAGGTAGACCTTCGGAGGGACTTCAAAGACTCATTAAAAGTGTCATAGACACCAACAGGACAGAGGACTCTCGGAGCTCAAAAAATGTGTATTTCCCAAGGCCACACTGCACATTACCATAAAGAGGTGACACCGTCTACATCATTCCAGGTTCTTCCTTGTTACTTTGACATCATAAACTTTACATCTCTTGGGTTGACTGCTCGTGGATAAACGAAATTTTTGTAAATAGTTTTTGTGTATAATTTAATTATTTATTTGAAAATGTATATATATATATATATATATATATATATATATATATATATATATGTATATATATATATATATATCTTCAAAGAATTGCAGCACTACTTCACCAGTCCTTTGTGGTGCCAGCACCCTCGACTCAATCACAGTCCCAGTAGATATCCACAACAATGCTTTAATGCATAAATCAGTTTGAATTGTTCAATCAGTCTCCCATCCTCTGGAGATGTATATAGCTTTAGTTAGAGGTGACATTGAACAATTGAAAACAAATATTGATGAAATGGCTGTTATACACTGTAATCTTTCCAAGGAGGAAACTGCTGCACTGGATTAACTTGTTCGGAACTGCGACCTCACAATTAAACCCGCCGATAAGGTTGGTGGGGTCGTAGTTATGGACATAGTTAAATACAAGCAGGAGATACATAGACAATTATCTGACACACAGACACACAGGAGGTTGGATGGAGACCCTAGACGTGACATTGTGATTAAGGTGACCAATATCGTTGAACAAGCTTTTGATGATGGACTGATTGAGGATAAATTGAGGGAGTTCTTACTGGTTAAATATCCGGTGATTCCCTCAATTTATATTTTAACAAAGATTCTTAAATCTTTAGTGAATCCTCAAGGGAGGCCCATCGTCTCTGGATGGAATTCGGTGTTGAGTTGTGCCTCTATTTTTCTAGATAAGATTCTAAGGCCATTTGTCATTTCATATATGAGAGACACCAGTGATTTTTTGAACAAGAATAGAGAAATAAGAGTTCCCAATAATGGGATTCTTGTTTCTTTTGACATTACCAGCTTATATACTTAGGCATGATGCTGGTATGGGTGCAGTTCAGAGGGTACTTTCCACCACTAACTTCTCCATGGTGGCCCAAGATTTTATGTTGCAATTACTATTATCTTATTTTGGCTCAAAAGTATTTTATGTTTGAGGATCAATTTTATTTACAATTAATTGGGACCGCCATGGGGACAAAGGTGGCATCCATGTATGCCAATCTTTACGTTGCAGCCATGTAGGAAGATGTCCCCCATTTACGGCTGGTCTGATACCCTCCTTGGAGGGTGAAGACTAGCGGTTCTACAAACCATGGAGGCACGCCAATAGTTAATGGTGCACACACTAGATAGTGTCTCTTTATATATATTGTGGTGGATCTGATTGGCTACAATTTTGGACCCAGTGGAGTCTCACTGCATTTGTTAGGCAGTTTATATTCATATTTTTTTAAATCTATTTTAATTTTTAATTTTTCATATTATTTTTATTTATTTTAGATAGGTAGTTTTGGACAAAAAAAATTGTATTAATTTATGTTTAGATTTTAGTTTTATTTCATTTATTTTATATTATTATTTATTTAATCTAATTAACATTTACATTACAACAATTTTTAGTTTTAATTCCCATTAGTCGGACACATACAGATGGTTTTCTAAACAAACATTTCTTTCACACATTATTTGGGGTACACAGACTTATATTTTGGTGGTATAGAATTATATGATGGTATTACACAGGAATGATAATTGATAGAGTATTAAAGTATTTCTGCCGGGTGATTTTTTTGTCATGGATGCTTGATGGAGAATCACTTGACTGTATTGTAACTTGCATAACAATGAATATTAGAGTTTGCTATATATAGTGTCATTTCTCAGGTTTTTCATGGATTCCGCTTGCACGTGTTAGCGTCAGGGGTATCCATGGGGATTTGCCACATGACCACAGCCGTGTATCCTTGGAAGATAGTATCTTACATTCGGCAACATTAGGTCACATGAGGTCACGTGAGGGTGCCGATCATGTTTTCTGGAGTGATCACACGACGTGTCACATGAAATGGATGTGGTGGACTCGGAGCATGGCCCTGATTTTCACGCATGCTCAGTTCTGTTGTTTACAAGCCGAGACTGCCATTTAGCTGTATACAGAGTCGGTGAGTGGCTCCTATATTCCCATATGTATTTAATTATATATTTTCTGCAGATGTGTTTTGTAATAGATTGTTATGATGGAGCACTGAATTTCGGGCCCTATGGATTTTAACTATGCACTATCACTGTACTATGCACTTTAATATGTACGCAGGTACTCCTATGTTTACAATAATAGTGCACTTTATTCACTGTAATGTATGTAATTTTGATATTTTGTATATTATTGCTTAATTGTTGTTAACGATTTCACTGGGTATAAAGACTCTCCTATTTTGCTTGAAAAAGGCTCCATGGAGGAGCTGAAATATATATTTCATGCAAATGGTCATGAATTTAACACTGTAGGGGAAAAATATGCAGTTAATAATAAATAAATAAATAAAATAAATAAAAAAATATAATAATAATAGTGATATTAATAATAACAACTCTTTGTGTTACAGAGCTGCATGTGGATCCACTGTCCTGTGTGGCAGATGATGCAGGCCATATTGGGGAGTGGAATCTAAGGTGCCACTGGTCTTCACCGGAAACAACCAGGTCGCTGCCCCCGATACGACTCGACCACACAGGTAACTGGGCGAGGTGAAGTACAGTAGGATGAGGCAAATACGAAGTCGGACTAAGCAGAAGGTCAAGGCAGGCGGCAAAGGTTCATAGTCTGAATAACGCAGCAGAAGGGTCAGAACACAGACTAGGCAAAGGGGTACAAAGGGTACACTTATTCTCAGGCAAATGACACTGAAGATCGGGCAGGGAAGAGGGTGAGGAGCTTAAATAACATAGCAGAAGGACCAGGCACCAATCAGGGGTGCACTGGCCCTTTAAATCTTAGGAAGCCGGCGCGCGCAACCTAGGAGGCGGAGGCGTGTGCAGGGAAGCAGAAAGCCGGGCAGAGGAAGGTTATCAACGGGCCCCAATTTGCATGCGGGCGCGTCCCACAATGCAAACTGCAGCCCGGCTGGGAGAGCGGGGCGGCGAGTGATCACGGACAGAGCACCGGACCGGAGCGCTCACCGTAACACTTTGGTCTTTATTTTACATTTCGACAATATGTTTTAGGTTCAACCAGTGTTTGTTTACTATCAAAATGTGTTAAGACCTTCAAGAAACGTTACATCCAAGATCACAAATTATGGTCCCTCCTCTTGACCCTGGAGTCATGTGATGTCCCCTCCTGAGATGTAGCCTCTCCTTTTGCCTCGGCCACACTTGGTGGATGTATGGAGAGGTGACAGAAGACTGGAGAGGTGACAACATGTTCACTGCTTCTGCCATTTGTCCCTCCCCCTCAGAAGGGACACACTCCCCTGTGATCCAATAAAAGTCCTGGTAAAAGTTTTTTTTAGACTTTTCTTTATGTTAGATTCTTGTGACCTTGTGACCGATCTATTATTACTATTACATCTCAGTTTATTTTTTTTATTTTTCTGTTGATGTATTTTATTTTTGAATTGTAACATATCCTGGACCCGGTGGTCCTCCTGTACCAGACCTAAACCCCTATAGTGATCTGTAAGAACATTGGGTTGTCTTCATATTAGGATTGGAATATCGGAAACATTGTGGCCTCCAAAAATGTTCTCAATAGAGAAAAATTCATTAAAAACATAAAAAAACTACAGGGAGAACCAAACTCATTTCTTTTGATAATGTAGAAAATTAGCAAATGTTTTGGAGGAATTTTAGGAGGATGAGAAATACAAAATATGGGACCATCAGATAAGGTTTATTACAAGTGGATTATGTTGTATTTACAATTTAACCTACATTTCTCTTCTCAAAATACTTGACTCCTATTTTGGTCCGAGACCATCTCGGTCTCATTGATAACAATGTTTCAGACATTGTTGGGATGGAATCCTAATTCTAGTTTTTGGCTTTAGATGTCATTACTGTTAACATAGGAAGAAGTATGGAAACCTGGTTAGAACATCTAGGACCCGAAGAGATAGCTGCATAGGTCACATCCCATTGGTGATCTGAAAATTTTCTCCAAAGACCGGGCTCAAATCTTAATTTCCAAGAGTCAATTTTGTTTAAATAGGAGGAGAGCAGTGATTTGTGGAAATATTTATTTATGAGAAGGGAGTGTGCCCATTTCTTGAAGGTAATGTTATCCATTTTATGGACCTTGCCACTGTTCTGGGACCTAGATGTCCTCATTGGATCCCATAGGTTCTCATTATGTCATTGTTTTTTTTTTTGTTGTTGTTTTTTTTCCTGAATGGTCAATGAAGAATCTGACTGCTGGTGAATATTCTCTTGATATTTTTTTTTTTCAGAGTTCAACTTTTACAAAAATTTTGAAATGTAGAGGTTGAGTAACTCTTAAATATGAAATCAAAACTTTTTAAAGGAGTACTCCAGGATAGAAAAAAAAGTATCCTATACGTGTCCCAGCTCTCCTTCTGATTGGGCATGTCAACCACCACATGAAGATGTGGCCGACACATCCCCTATCTCGAGCTGGGGCGCCGAACGGAAGATGGGGGGGGGGGGGGCTGTGCAGATGGGGGGCCCCAGGGGTTTGATCCCCTGTGATCTGACACTTATCCCCTATCCTTCATAGAGTACTCCTTTAAAAATAGAATTTTCTATAAACAGCTGCTTTTTGTCTTGTAAAGATTCATGAATGGGGGGCATTATCCAGAAGATTCTTGGCTCTTCAGAGGGGATCTTGGTTCTCCTCCATTTTGTTCCTTAAAGGGGTACTCTACCTCTTTTCAAAGGATCAGGGATAAGATGTCTGACCCCCATGATCTCCATGCAGGCAATCGGCATTCTGAACATTATGTGGTCATGATGTCACACCATGCCCCTCCATTCATGTCCCCCGTGATTAGACATCTTATACCCTATCCTTTGAATAGGGGATAAGATGTCTAGGGGTGGAGTACCCCTTAAAGTAAGGTGTGAAGACCTTTAAGAAGGTGTAAAGATGAAAGTGGAGGATAGAGCTGACTAAATTAAAAAGGTTATTTTATTTTAAGAAATGTGTAGTTTAATATATTGTAAGGCTTCTCTTTAACTCCTTGGGGACGAAGGGCGTATGCATACGCCCTTGCGTCCCGTCACTTAAGGACGGAGGGCGTATCCATACGCCCTCGGCATTTCCGATCACTGCCGCTCGCCGGGCGGTGATCGGACCGGGATGCCTGCTGATATCTATCTATCGGCGATCGCAGCAAATCGCAGGTCAATTCAAACTGGTTACCCGATCTCCCGGAAAATAAGACTGATCGGAGCTGTCAGAGACAGCTCCGACCAGCCTAAAGGATAGGAGCGAGGTGGCAATGTTGCCACCCCCTCCTATTCCCTGCCATTGGTCGGTCAGGCTGACCACCAATGGCAGGAGGGGGGCGGGGGGTTACAGTTCATTTCCCCCCGCTCTGCGCACCGATCGAAGTCGGTACAGAGCGGGGGGAACACGGGGGGAACACGGGCGGCGAGGGGACATGGCCCGGCTTACCCGGACCTGCGGCGACATCCCGGGCACCAGGAGGAAGAGCGGCGGCTGAGAAGGCTGCAGTTAAGATCGCGATAAGTGATCTTCACTGTGGCCTTCTAAAAGCTGCAAAACTACAACTCCCAGCATGCCCACACAGCCAAAGGCTGTCTGGGCATGCTGGGAGTTGTAGTTTTGCAACATCTGGAGGGTCACAGTTTGGAGACCACTGTGCAGTGGTCTCTAAACTGTGGTCCTCCAGATGTTGCAAAACTACAACTCCCAGAATGCACTGACTGTCTGGGCATGCTGGGAGTTGTAATTTTACAACATCTGAAGTGGCACAGTTTGGAGACCACTATATGGTGGTCTCCAAACTGTAGCCCTCCAGATGTTGCAGAACTACAACTCCCAGCATGCCTGGACAGTTTTGCAACATCTGGCGGGCTACAGTTTGGAGGCCACTGTTCTTCCCCAGTTGTTGCATAGCTACAACTCCTAGCATGCCCAGACTGTCCAGGCATGCTGGGAGTTGTAGTTCTGCAACATCTGAAGGGCCAGATATTGCAGAACTACACGCCCAGCATCCCTGACTGTACTGGCATGCTGGGAATTGTAGTTTTGCAACAGCTATAGGCACACTGGTTGGGAAACACTGAGCTAGAGTCTGTTTCCTAACTCAGTGATTCCAACCCGTGTGCCTCCAGCTGTTGCAAAACTACAATTCCCAGAGTGCACTGACAGACCGTACATGCTGGGAGTTGTAGTCTTGCAACAGCTGGAGGCACATGGGTTGGAATCACTGAGCTAGAGTCTGTTTTCTAACTCAGTGGTTCCCCACCAGTGTGCCTACAGCTGTTGTAAAACTACAACTCCCAGCATGTACGGTCTGTCAGTGCATTCTGGGAGTTGTCATTTTGCCACAGCTGAATATACAGGGTACAGTCACACGGGCGGGTTTACAGTGGGTTTCCTTCAAGGAAACATACTGTGAACCCCCGCCTGTGTGAATGTACCCTAAAAACACTACACTACACTAACAAATAATAAAAAGTAAAACACTACACATACACCCCCTTACACGTCGCCCCCCCCCCCCCAATAAAAATGAAAAAGTCTCACACGGCAGTGTTTCCTAAACGGCGCCTCCAGCTGTGGCAAAACCACAACTCCCAGTGTTGCCGGACACCCATAGACTGTCCTGGCAGGCTGGGAGTCTTGCAACAGCTGGAGGCACCCTGTGGGAGACACTGCTGTAGGGTTTTGGTGGAGACAAGCCCCATCCTTGTAACCGGGTCCACCCCTACTGCAAATTCCTTATTCAGGCCTCAAATGCGCATGGCGCTCTCTCACTTCGGAGCCATGTCGTATTTCAAGGCAACAGTTTAGGGCCACATATGGGGTACCTCCGTATCAAGGAGAAATTGTGTTACAAATTTTGGGGGGATTTTTCTCCCATTACCCTTCGTAGAAATGGTAAATTTGGGGAAAAAACCTGCACTTTAGTGAAATTTTTTTTTCATTTACACATCCGAATTTAACGAAAAGTCGTCAAACACCTGTGGGGTGTTAAGGCTCACCGGACCCCTTGTTACGTGCCTTTAGGGGTGTAGTTTCCAAAATAGTATGCCATGTGTTTTTTTAATGTTCTGGCACCATAGGGGCTTCCTAAATGCGACATGCCCCCCAAAAACCATTTCAGCAAAACTCACTCTCCAAAATCCCATTGTCGCTCCTTCCCTTCTGAGACCTCTACTGCGCCCGCCGAACACTTGACATACACATATGAGGTATTTCCTTACTCGAGATAAATTGGGTTACAAATTTTGGGGGGCTTTTTCTCCTTTTACCCCTTGCAAAAGTTTTGAATTTTCTCCTTCACTTTGCTGCTATTCCTGTGAAACACCTAAAGGGTTAACAAACTTACTGAATGTCATTTTGAATACTTTGAGGGGTGCAGTTTTTATAATGGGGTCATTTATGGGGTATTTCTAATATGAAGGCCCTTCAAATCCACTTCAAAACTGAACTGGCCCCTAAAAAATTCCGATTTTGAAAATTTTGTGAAAAATTGGAAAATTGCTTCTGAACTTTGAAGCCCACTGATGTCCTCCAAAAGCAAAAACATGTCAACTTTATGATGAAAACATAAAGTAGACATATTGTATATGTGAATCAAAATGTTATTTATTTAGAATGTTTATTTTCCTTACAAGCAGAGAGCTTCAAAGTTAGAAAAATGCAACATTTTCAATTTTTTCATCAAATTTTGGAATTTTTCACCAAGAAATGATGCCAGTATCGACAAAAATTTACCACTAACATAAAGTAGAATATGTCACGAAAAAACAATCTCGGAATCAGAATGAAAAGTAAAAGCATCCCAGAGTTATTAATGCTTAAAATGACAGTGGTCAGAATTGTAAAAAATGCTCCCGTCCTTAGGGTTATAATGGGCACCGTCCCCAAGGAGTTAAATGTGTGTCTGTCACTTTAGATGAAAAACCTTTGACAGGTTGTTGGGACATGAGCTCTCCAATGAAAAGTGCCCACAGTGCCCAATAGCTAACCAAATCCTTTCTATTGAAGATCATTATATAAAAATACATAAAAAATTTATGGAAACCGCAATGTGGTGGTATCTAAAAGTATAGTAAAAGCTGGAAATTGTGGGGAATTACTAATCTAAATCACAATAACAAAGACTTATCAAGTAAATATACAGTAAAAAAAAAATGGATAGTACAAAATACAAAAAAAACATTGTATTCCCTTTATTTTGATGTGGTTTCATTTTTTATTTTATTTTTTAGTATTTTGTACTGTTTACTCCATCTACTATATATTAACTTAATCTTTCTCTGCCAAGGTTTCTCCCCCCCCCCCTCACCCCTTCTGCTTTTTCCAGCTTTTACTATTATTTTTATTGTAGTGGTTTAGCTAGTAACACCCCCGTGACACTGTTTTTCGTTTTTTTATGTAATTAAAATGTAATTCTTTAACATGAAAATTATTTTGTTATTGTTATTTATTTGGCCCTGTGCTATCGAGGGCAGAGGTCCAGTTAGAATCTGTGAGCCTAACATTGTGTGGTAATCTCTGACTCGATATGAAATGCAAATCTATTTTTTTCAAAAAACAGCGCCACCAATGCCCTCAGGTTGGGTGCGGTATTGCAGCTCAATTTCATTGAAGTGAATGAACCCAAGTTGTAATACCACACACAACCTGAGGACCGGGGTGGTGCTGTTTTTGAAGAAATCAGCTCTGTTTTGTTTTTTCAATCCCAGATACCCTTTTTAATTTATATGGGCCACCAAGATGGCGATGAAAAAAAGTCTGCTTAGAATTACAGCTATGGGTCCATTGCACAATGTATACCACCAGGTTCCATTGAATTTGAATGGGGTCCGTCCGTTTTCCATCTGGTGCCCATTGCTTTTGGAGAGTTGAGCATAGAAAGAAAAAAACATACTGGCAGTATTTTTTTTTCCAACTCCCGTAATTTGAGTGAATTCTGCAAACAGATCTCCCGAATGCAGATGTGAAAGAGCCTTAAAGGGGTACTCCGGTGAAAACCTTTTTTCTTTTAAATCAACTGGTGGCAGAAAGTTAAACATATTTGTAAATTACTTCTATTAAAAAATCTTAATCCTTCCTGTACTTATTAGCTGCTGAATACTACAGAGGAAATTCTTTTCTTTTTGGAATGCTCTCTGATGACATCACGAGCACAGTGCTCTCTGCTGATGTTATTATAAAAATAATAACACTTTATTTATTGTTGTCCGTAGTGGGATTTGAACCCAAGTCCCCAGCCCTTAGCATGCATCTGCTATGCATGGTTGCTAAAATGGACAGAGATGTCAGCAGAGAGCACTGTGCTCGTGTTGTCATCAGTGTTCCAAAAAGAAAGGAATTTCCTCTGTAGAATTCAGCAGCTAATAAGTACTGGAAGGATTAAGATTTTTTAATAGAAGTAATTTACAAATATGTTTAACTTTCTGCCACCAGTTGATTTAAAAGAAAAAAGGTTTTCACCGGAGAACCCCTTTAACCCCATTCAATTAAACTGCCTTGAGTATACCAGATACAGCCAATAGATCAGAGTGGTGGAGTTTCTGGAAAATAATCAGATACTTTTTTTTTTGTTTTGAAAAAAGATTAACAGAGAAAAAAAATCAATGATTTTGCTTTAATTTACAATAAAACATACACATACAAAGCACGTAAACACGAAGTAAACAAAATATAATTTAAATTTACAATGTTTATGTACAAAAAGTTACAAAAAGTGAATAAATTAAAGGAGTACATGAAATTATGGCCATGGTCTCCAGACAAGTGCTGAAGACAAATTGGGGCTCGGGGCCACCGGCGGGAAAAGTGTCCTCTGAACAGACTTTCGGCAGCTGTCGGCTTGGTGTGGAGACTGGGTTGACTTGCGTGTTGAAGTCTGTTGGATTTGGCCGAAAGAGGGTGTTTCTGCAGAACTGGGGGGTGAGGAGTAGTGAAGAAATGGTTGACAAGAGAGTCTTTCTGGACACATTGTTGAGGAGTGTTCAGGGAGCCTAGAAATTTGGGGAGGACTTGGTATGAGTTGGTTTTGGTCCAGGCAAAAAGAGTCATCTGATGCCGAGTCTTTCCACTCTTTGGGGCTCCTCCCTTCTATGTGCCGACACAGTTTCCCGACAACGTAATCTCTCTTCTTCTCACAGATACTAGACCTGGAGCTTAGGAAGTTGGTGGCTCGGCTCAGACCTTCCTGGAACCCACTATCAAACTCAGGCATAGCCTTTTTGGCATCTTCTGGTCCTATAAGCAAAAAAAGGCAAAAAAAAACAAAAACAAAAAAAATTAAATTTGTTAATATCACATGATTTGGCAATAAATGTATACATTTTTAAGAAGAAATTAAATGTAGGAATATACATTTACATTAAAATATACGTTCTGTGACATAACTACATTAACAAGTCTTAAGACTCTGTTCACACTTGTATCAATGGGGTTCGTTTGGGTTTCAAATGGGAGTTCCAGTATATTTCGTATCAAAAACAGTGCAGTGTATCAAAAATATAAGAACCTGGTGGAACCTTTTAAGGTCAATGAGGTCCATCAGGGTTCACCAGGTATTGACCTGTTCTAGATATCATAGAGGTGTAACTTGTAGCTTCTGGGCCCCAATGCTAAATCTAGTATGTCTACCATAAGCCATTCATGCGGTAGAGGTTCCTTTGTGCCCCATTCGGACAAAGAGAAATTGCTATTCCTGTGCCCCCTTTAGTTTTGACCCTATAAATAGAGGTTGTCAGGGGATATTTATGGCATATGCACAGGCTATGCCAAGATTAAGATAGATGTGGGTCTCACAGGTGAGACCCGCATCTATCAGACAGGATATGCCATACATATCCAAATATGAATACAGGGTGCTCAAAGGGCCCCAGACATCTTATCCCCTATCCAAAGGATAGGAGATAAGATATCATCTCTCGGGGGTCTGGCCGCTGGCCAGCAGCTGTACCCACCATGATCTGACATCTTATCCCCTATAAGATGTCTAGGGGCAGAGTACCTCTTTATGGGTACCCAGTATTAAGAGTCCAGTATAGATGGGGGCCCTTTTAGAAATTATGCATTCTACACCCCATTATATTAGTGTGAATAGAGTCTAAGTAGGACTAAATTAAAAACATAGAAATGGAAAAAAAAAAAAATTTTGGATATCTCTCACCTGAATTATGACACAGTTTCAAAAACTGCACTGTCTTTTTCAATATGTCAGCCTTCTCCGCTTTAGGATTCTTTAATGACTGCAAAAATAGCAATTCATTTTAACTTTATTTAGGAAATTGCCATGAAAATTAGCATTACAAAATTTCAAAAAATAAATTAAATAAAACTAAATAAAATTACGAAATTAACCATCCATTGGTTGACGTATTTAAAATATGTCAAGGTATTGAGTAGAATGTACAACTAATGCATGAAACGATCCAATACTATAAAAAATATCATATAAATAATATAAAATGGAATAACAAATAATATATAAAGCATGCAGAAAACATAATGAATGAATTATTTAATAAATAACAATGTAATTGCAAGGAAAAAATATTAATTATATATTGGTTTATGTATTTTAAATATTTCAAAGTATTGAGTAAAATGTATAATGTCTGAGACGATCAAATACTACACATAAAATATCATATAAATAATATAAAATAAAGAATTAAAAATAAAGAATGAGAAAATTATATTAAAATGATAAATAAATGAATTAATTAATTTGTTAAATATAAAAAAAGTAATAAAAAATAATTATAGGCAAAAAAAATTATGTAAAAACTGTATTTTTTAAAATCTATAACGAATGTCTGAGACAATCAAATATTATATCATATAAGGAATATAAAAAAGAGTTAAAAATAACGTATAAAAAATGCTATACAAAAATAAATAAATGAATAAATAAATTAATCAATTTGTTAGTTTTTACGAAAATGTAAAGAAAATTCTAGGCATGCATAAAAAAAAATATAAAACTGGATTTCTTAAAGTATAACTAATGTCTGAGAAAATAAAAAACTATATAACAATATCATATAAATAATATAATAATATACATGAAAGAATTAAAAATAATGTACAGTATAAAAAAAAGCTAGATAAAAAAATAATAAATTAATAATAAATTAGTTAATTAATTTGTTATATATATATATATATATATATATATATAAATATATATATATATATATATTCTCCCCCCCCCTAATACATTTTCTCCAAAATTTACGAATCTATCTATACAGAACCTAATTGAATTTAAGTATAAATTCCCTAGACAGTTCTTGAAAGCCGAATGGGCTTTCTCCATCTCCTTGGACGGCTTTAAAATTTTTTTGTATTTCCTAATTCCAGAGTCATCTGGCCTGTCCTGGCCGAACGACTGAAGACTCTTCACTAGAGTAACACCTCACCATGAACTTGCTAATGTCCTCAGGAAATGACCAGGGATGAGATGTTTCACCTCCTGAGCTTTCAAGTCTCCACCACCAGTTACATCTGTCTCTACTTTTCATGGTGGGAACCCTTTGAGAACCTTCTACAAAAATGGTCTCCAAACTGTGGACCTTCAGCTTTTGCAAAGCCACAACTTCCAGTATGACCGGACAGCCCGGTCATACTGGAAGTTGTAACTTTGCAAAAGCTGAAGGTCCACAGTTTGGAGACCACTTTTGTCGAAGGTTCTTAAAGAGTCTACGACCACAGTTTGGAGACCACTTTTGTAGCAGGTTCTCAAAGGGTCTACAACCCAACCTATCAAATACGAAACAAGTTCCCCACCTCATCCTGTGTGGCCTCCAGAAGAAGCGCCCTCAGGTTCTCCAAGCTCTGGTTTATCCTGTCCCGTCTTCTTTTTTCTATGACGGGCTTCATAAGCTGAGGAGGACACATGAAAAGAGTCAAGTTTAGAGTCTTTTCCTAATACATACATAAATATAGATAAAGAAATAGATGAAGAAATAACCAAAAAGAATGGAAGAAGATCATGGTCAAAGAAGGAAAAAAGTGGAAGAAGTCCAAAGAAACCTTTATCTAAACTTGTCTAAAAAAGATAAATAATATGAAGTAGAATTTTAAGGAAGGTTGTGTTTCCTAGAGGGTCACTTACCTTTTTGTCCTCTTTCGTGAGGTATGTGTTTCTCATGTTGGCAGTGGTCTGCTCAATCCAAAAATCAAGTAGGATCTGAAGGGACGAGACACTGCCCTTCTACCTTAGCTCAAAGACTCCGCCCTTCAGTTGGTGGCTCCACCCCCTCAGCTACTATGGAAGAAGATGCTTGGTCCACACCCAGAAGACTATTGTCCTCCCCAGAGTCAATGGCCATTGCCCGCCCCCATGTCCTTCCTGGCTCCTGCCCCAGCACACTCCACATATAACGTTACCATATCAATTACCTGTTGCCACCAATACGCAAGTGTGTCTGCAGGGGGTAAATAGGGGTAATGGATAAGTGGGTTACGCACAGTGTGAATGGAGGATGTGTATGAGCTGAATGGGGATCTATTAATATGTGTAGCCCATATGGATCCAGTGTGTACATATATACTCATAATGGCCATCATGGCTTGTCCATTGACCCAACTA
This sequence comes from Hyla sarda, assembly GCF_029499605.1. Classification (NCBI taxonomy): domain Eukaryota; kingdom Metazoa; phylum Chordata; class Amphibia; order Anura; family Hylidae; genus Hyla; species Hyla sarda. The sequence goes on along the minus strand of NC_079192.1, from coordinate 21,422,508 downwards.
TCTAGATATCTTAATACTAATCATAAGAGTTCATGTTATGGATTGAGCTCAGTCCCTATAGCAGAAGGTGCTAGAAGACAAGTTGGCATTGCAGGAGCTGGTGGGAAAATGGTGGAGGAGGCTGGAGGTGCAGACTGACACACTTTGCCTTTTGTCATGGAACGGCCCTAACACAATTCACACCCATCTGAGAATGGCCCAGTGTTTGTCTATCAAGGTCATAGTGCCCAGGTTCCCACGCTTATATGAGACCATGACTATAGAGGTATCAGTCAGACCACATCAGCATTATATATGCATTGGCGCGGCCTCAATAGAGTTTGCATTAGGGTCAGACTGGAGTTTCAGGTTATGGCTTTCGTAGAATACTCCATCTTTATGGTCATCGATATAAACAAACCATGGACTAATAAGACCCAGAACTTTATAATAGTCCAGCTCTGTATATCACCCCAGGTCAGGGTACAGTATATTGTCTGTAAACATCTCAGAATCACAGATTGAGTTTGATCTAAACTTACCAAAAACGTATGAGATTTGTTTAGGATGAATCTCATCTAATACCTATTAGCCGCACATCTCCTGCCTTGTCCACCATGTCCCATACTATACTCCTACTACTCCTACTCCTACAACTACTCCTACTCCTACTACTCCTACTACTCCTACTACTCCTAGTACTACTCCTCCTACTACTACAACAACAACAACTACTACTCCTACTACTACTCCCATTACTACTCCTACTACTCCAACTACTACTCCTACTACTACTCCAACTACTACTACAACAACAACTACTACTCCTACTACTACTCCCATTACTACTCCTACTACTACTCCAACTACTACTCCCATTACTACTCCTACTACTACTCCCATTACTACTCCTACTACTCCTAGTACTACTCCTCCTACTACTACAACAACAACTACTCCTCCTACTACTACTCCCATTACTACTCCTACTACTACTCCTACTACTACTCCAACTACTACTCCTACTACTACTCCCATTACTACTCCTACTACTACTCCCATTACTACTCCCACTACTACTACTGCTACTACTCCTACTACTACTCCAACTACTACTCCTAGTACTACTCCTCCTACTACTACAACAACAACTACTCCTCCTACTACTACAACAACAACTACTACTCCTACTACTACTCCAACTACTACTCCCATTACTACTCCTACTACTACTCCCATTACTACTCCTACTACTACTACTGCTACTACTCCTACTACTACTCCAACTACTACTCCTAGTACTACTCCTCCTACTACTCCAACTACTACTCCTACTACTACTCCTACTACTCCTACTACTACTCCTACTACTACTCCCATTACTTCTCCTACTACTACTCCCATTACTACTCATACTCCTCCTCCTACTACACTACTACTCCCATTACTACTTCTACAACTACTTCTTCTCCTCCTACTCCTACTGCTATTACTACTACCTCTACTCCTACTATTACTCCTACTACTACTCTTCCCACTACTACTACTACTCCTACAACTCCTACTCCTACTATTACTACTACAACTACTACTCTTACTACTACTACAACTACTACTCCTACTACTTTTCCTCCTCCTCCTACTAGTGCTCCTACTACTACTATTACTACTACTACAACTACTACTTCTATTACTACTACAACTACTGCTCCTACTACTGCTCCTACTACTACTATTACTACTACTACAACTACTACTTCTATTACTACTACAACTACTGCTCCTACTACTACTATTACTAATACTACTACTACAACTACTACTCCTACTACTCCTACTACTTTTCCTCCTCCTCCTCCTACTAGTGCTCCTACTACTACTATTACTACTACTACAACTACTACTACTATTACTACTACTACAACTACTACTTCTATTACTACTACAACTACTGCTCCTACTACTACTATTACTACTACTACAACTACTACAACTACTACTCCCACTACTAGCCCTACACAGCCGCACATCTTCTGCCTTGTCCATCATGTTCGATACCGTACTACTACTATTAGCCCCACACAGCTGCACTACTGTACACTGCACTACTGCACAACCATACATCTCCAGCCTTGACATTACGTTCCATACTCTACTTCTGCTGCTGGAACGTTACCCTGCTCAGGACAAAAAGAAAAAAACACAAACCTACGACCTAGGTCACCAAACTGTGGCCCTCAAGCTGTCTCAAAAACTAAAACTATCAGCATGCTGGGAGTTGTAGTTTTGCAACATCTGGAGGTCCACAATGTGAAGACTACTGACCTAAGAGACTAACTCTTGTGCTTTCTATTGTTTGCACTGTAAATGGTCCCTGCATCATTAGGGTCTTATACCACCCTTTTATACCCCCCCCCCATATAACAATTAGGCCAACAATGGGGTCAAGAAAGATTGAGACACTTTTTACAATAATGCTTTTTACTATAAAAATCCTTGTGTATTTACTTTAGTCTTTCTAATCCCTGTCCGATCCCCTGAAGATCCATTTACTGAGAAACATGTTGGGACATGAGTGATTGGAGTAGATAGGGGTACAGCGGGATCGGTTTCCAGCACAGGCTCCATTGACTATCTCATGGTTGATAGAGAAATATTACTTTGTCATATCTGGACTTGCTGGATTGGGTTACCTCTCCTGTTGTGCTTCTTTGGGCATCTTTATTATAATGTTTGCTATATTTGGACCTGATTCATTACTTTGGTTTCATACAGATGAGGTAGTATTAGGCCATGTTCATGTGGTACATTCTAAAGGGGTTATGGACAAAAAAAAAGAGCTAATTTCTTCCAAAAAACAGCGCCACCAATGTCCTCAGGTTGTGTGTGGTATTACAACTCAGCCCTAATAAAATCAGCAATAGCGACATGAAGCTCTCTGGTAGTTTGATACAATGTGTCATTCTGGAGCTGTCTAGGTTAGGTACAACTAGATTAGATACAAGGATTAGATACCTACAGGGATTGCAGACTCTGTAGGGGGGGGGGGGGATTTATCATTCTTGGTGTAGGTTAATGGTGTTCAAACTGTGGACCCCCAGATGTTGCAAATCTACAACTCCCAGCATGCCCGGACAGCCAACGGCTGTCCGGGCATGCTGGGAGTTGTAGTTTTGCAACATCTGGAGGTCCACAGTTTGAAGACCACTGGCGTAACTGAATTATTTTTATCCACCTTTATCTTTGTGGTGCTAATGCGCATGTGTGACAAATGTATTCAATGTGCACCACAATTGATTGGTTTTGCGCTGGTACACATTTTCTGCAATGTCACTCCAGTACGCCATTTTCTACGGTTTACCCCTTTGCACAACATTTTTGCAACCTTTTTTTGCACCGTCGCGCACAAAAGAAAAGGGATTTTTCGAAACATACACACTAAAAAAAAAAAAAAACTAAGCCCTGTCCGAGGCGCTTGCTCTAAAATTTGTGACAATAACATTTTTAAAAAAATTAGAAAATAAATTAGAATACATTAGTTAATAATAAATAAATATAATTAATAAATAAATACATTAGTTACCGCTGCAACCCGCAAAAGGTACAGTGGGGATCAAAACATTTTGTATTAATGTGCATAAAGAAGCCAAGGAAAGATGGAAAAATCTCCAAAAGGCATCAAATTACAGATTAGACATTCTTATAATATGTCAACAAAAGTTAGATTTTATTTCCATCATTTACACTTTCAAAATAACAAAAAAACAAAAAAATGGCGTCTGCAAAAGTTTGGGCACCCTGCAGAGTTAATATCTAGTACTGCCCCCTTTGGCAAGTATCACAGCTTGTAAACGCTTTTTGTAGCCAGCCAAGAGTCTTTCAATTCTTGTTTGAGGTATCTTTGTCCATTCTTCCTTATAAAAGTCTTCCAGTTCTTTGAGATTTCTGGGCTGTCTGTCACGCACTGCTCTTTTAAGGTCTATCCATAGATTTTCAATTATGTTGAGGTCAAGAGATTGTGAAGGCCATGGCAAAACCTTCAGTTTACGCCTCTTGATGTAATCCCCCGTGGATTTCGAGGTGTGTTTAGGATCATTATCCATTTGTAGAAGCCATCCTCTCTTTAACTTCAGCTTTTTCACAGATGGCATCAAGTTAGCATCCAAAATTTGCTGAAATTTTTATGAATCCGTTTTTCCTTCTACTCGTGAGAGATTCCCTGTGCCACTGGCTGCAATACAACTCCAAAGCATGATTGATCCACCCCCATGCTTAACAGTTGGACAGAGGTTCTTTTCATTAAAATCTGTTCCCCTTCTTCTCATCAGTCCACAGAACTTGTTTCCAAAATGCATCAGGCTTGTCTATATGTTCATTTGCAAAGTTCAAATGCTGATTTTTGTGGTGAGGACGTGGAAGAGGTTTTCTTCTGATGACTCTTCCATGATGACCATATTTGTACAAGTATCTCTTTATAGTGGAATCGTGTACCACAACTCCAGTGTCTGCCAGATCTTTCTGGAGGGATTGTGCAGTCAAACGTGGGTTTTGAATTGTTTTTTCTCACAATCCTGCGAGCTGTTCTGTCTGATATTTTTCTTGGTCTTCCAGATCTAGCTTTAACTTCCACTGTTCCTGATGACTGCCATTTCTTAATTACATTCCGAACAGAGGATATTGACATCTGAAAACGTTTTTCTATCTTCTTATAGCCTTCTCCAGCTTTGTGAGTGTCAACTATTTTCAGATTTCTAGACAACTGCTTAGAAGAACCCATGGTGCTGATTGTTGGGGCAAGGTCAGATTAGTCTGGGCATATAAAACCCTTGAGATTGACATCACCTGGTCTTCCCAGATGATGACTGAGAACAATCCATGACACTGGCAGGTCTCAGCTTTGCAAAGGGGGCAGTGCATAAATTCTGCAGGGGGCCCAAACTTTTGCAGACGCCATTTTTTTGTTTTCTTTTATTTTGAAAGTGTAAATGATGGAAATAAAATCTAATTTTTGTTGACATATTATAAGAATGTCTAATCTGTAATTTGATGCCTTTTGGAGATTTTTCCATCTTTCCTTGGCTTCTTTATGCACATTAATACAAATGTTTACCTGGGGTGCCCAAACTTTTGATCCCCACTGTAAAATAGATTTCAACAGAGCACCCCCCCCCCCCATCTCCCTCAAAGTACAGTCTGCAAATGTGGCATTGCACAAACATTTCCATTAAAAAAATAAAAAAAAAAAATAAACAAAAAAATAAAAATGGTAAACTCAAAGATAAATCTACATAAGCCCATCCCCTAATAAAAATTTGAATCCCCCCCCCTCTTTTCCAATTTTTCAAATAAGAAAAATAAAAGAAACATTTGCTATCTTCGCGTGCGGAAATTTCCCAACTATTTAAATACAATGTTCATAATCCCATACGGTAAATGGCATAAATGTAATTAAAAAAAAAAAGTCAAAAATTGCTGATTTTTGATCACATCCCAGAAAAAATTGGAATAAAAACGTAAAACAGATCAAAAAGTCACAAAAACGCCGAACCGATAAAAATGACAAATTCATGCAAAAAAAATGAGCGCTCATACAGCCGCGCATACAGAAAAGTAAGAAGTCTATATTCCCTTTTTTTTTTCAATTTTACACCCACAAATATATATTTTTTCCATTGCTTCGTACACTTTATAGTAAAAATAAAAGTACAATTGGTCGCGTAAAAAACAAGCCCTCATACGGGTCTGTGGATGGAAAAATAAAAGGGTTAGGGGTCTTATAAGGGGAGGAGGAAAACGAAAGCGCAAAAAAGGAAATTGGCTGAGTCCTCAAGGGGTTAATGGAATATTCCGGCAATACAGATGAGATAAACCACCTGGACAGTGATTGGTTGGACAGACTCATTATTACAATCATCCTTGTTTATTTGCTATTTTTTTTTTTTTTTTATCCCAGTCTGGTCCCCTGAAGTTCTGCTTGTTGAGAAACACGTCGGGATGTTAGTAATTGGAGTAAATAGGGGTACACCGGGGTCAGGTTTCAGCATAGGTTCCCCCTTTATGGGATGGGTGCTCCGGGGAACATTTCAAAGATAATTCTTTTGTCCCCATTCACATTTGTGCTTGTTGGATTTTATAACTCTTCCTGTTGCATTACTTTGTGTACAAAAAAGAAAAACACTTTGTGGTCATGTGACCCCAGTTGGGGCCCAAGTTTCTGCGTAGCCCTAACCTAAGAGAAGAGGTTACGATTGTGTCCCTAATAAAATCGGCAACAGTTACGTGACGCTCTCAATGTATCGTTCTGGAGCTGTCTAGATTAGATACAACTAGATTAGATACAAGGATTAGATACCGACCGGGTTTACAGACTCTGTGGTGAGGGAATTGATCATTCGTAGTGTAGGTCAGTGGTGTTCAAACTGTGGACCTCCAGATGTTGCAAAACTACAACTCCCAGAATGCCCAGACAGCCGTTGGCTGTCTTGGCATGCTGGGAGTTGTAGTTTTATAACCTCTGGAGGTCCACAGTTTGGAGACCACTTACGCAGTTGAACGATTTACCTGTTGGCGTTTTTTTTTGTCCCGTCGCGCACAAAAAAAATAGACTTTTCTACATCTTTTCATCAGACAGTATCACACATAATAGGCTTAGATATGCAGCTCAGCAGACAGTATTGCATATGATAAGCTTAGATACACAGCTCAGCAGAGAGTATCACACATAATAAGCTTAGATATGCAGCTCAGCAGACAGTATTGCATATGATAAGCTTAGATACACAGTTCAGCAGACAGTATCACTCATAATAAGCTTAGATACACAGCTCAGCAGACAGTATCACACATTATGAACTTAGATACACAGCTCAGCAGACAGTATCACATATGATCAACTTAGATACACAGCTCAGCAGACAGTGTCACACATAATAAGCTTAGATACACAGCTCAGCAGACAGTATTGGACAGGACAAGCTTAGAAACACAGCTCAGCAGAGGGTATCACACATTATAAGCTTAGATACAAAGCTCAGCAGACAGTATCGCACAGGAAAAGCTTAGATACACAGCTCATTAGACAGTACCCCACGTTATAAGCTTAGATACACAGCTCATCAGAAGGTATCACACATTATAAACTTAGATACAAAGCTCATCAGACAGTATCACACATGATAAGCTTAGATACACTGCCCATCAGACAGTATAACAAATGATCAACTTAGAAACACAGCTCAGCGCAGACAGTATCACATATGATAAGCTTAGATATGAAGCTCAGCAGGCAGTATCACACAGGATAAGCTTAGATAAACAGCTCAGCAGACAGTATCACATATGATCAGCTTAGATACACAGCTCATTAGACAGTATCTTACATGATCAGCTTAGATACACAGCAGGCTTAGATACACTGCTCAGAAGACAGTATCACACATGATAAACTTAGATACATAGCTCATCAGACAGTATCACACATGATAGGCTTAGATACACAGCTCAGCAAACAGTATCGCACAGGATAAGCTGACATACTCAGCTCAGCAGATTGTATCACATATGATAAGCTTAGATACACAGCTCAGCAGACTGTATCACACATGATAAGCTTAGATACACAGCTCAGCAGACTGTATCACATCCAATAAGCTTAGATACACAGCTCAGCAGACTGTATCACATATGATAAGCTTACATACACAGCCCAGCAGACTGTATCACATATGATAAGCTTAGATACACAGCTCAGAAGACTGTATCACATATGATAAGCTTAGATACACAGCTCAGCAGACAGTATCGCACAGGATAAGCTTAGATACACAGCTCAGCAGACTGTATAACATATGATAAGCTTAGATACACAGCTCAGCAGACTGTATCACATCCGATAAGCTTAGATACACAGCTCAGCAGACTGTATCACATATGATAAGCTTACATACACGGCTCAGTAGACTGTATCACATCCGATAAGCTTAGATACACAGCTCAGCAGACAGTATCACATATGATAAGCTTAGATACATAGCTCATCAGACAGTATCGCACATTATAAGCTTAGATACACTTTTTATCAGACAGTATCACACATGATAAACTTAGATACACAGCTTACCAGACAGTATCACACATAAAATGTCCCCTGATCCAGCTACTATTCCTCACAGGGTCTATTTCAGTGGTCTCCAAGCTGTGGCCCTCCAGATGTTGCAAAACTACAACTCCCAGCATGCCCAGAAAGCCAATGGCTGTCCGGACATGCTGGGAGTTTTCGTTTTGCAACATCTGGAGGTCCACAGTTTGGAGACCACTGGCATAGCTAAACGATTTTTATCCATCTTTATTATGTACTTTATTACTTTATTGTGGCGTTAATGTGCATGTGCGCCAAATTTATACAACGTGCGCCACATTTGATTGATTTTGCGCAGGAACACATCTCTGCAATGTCTCGTCCGTGCGCCATGTTCTACAAAACAGAGACTTTCCTACACAGGCGCACATCAAAAAAAGCTACGCCCCACCCCCACCTTGTGACTTACTGGAGGCAAAAGAAAAAACTCCCAAATGATGTCAGTTACCACTGTCTACTTACCTTGTGCACCACTATACGTGAACATAACCACTTACCTTGTGCACCACTATACGTGAACATAACCACTTATCTTGTGCACCACTATAAGTGAACATAACCACTTACCTTGTGCACCACTATAGGTGAACATAACCACTTACCTTGTGCACCACTATAAGTGAACATAACCACTTACCTTGTGCACCACTATAAGTGAACATAACTACTTACCTTGTGCACCACTATACGTGAACATAACCACTTACCTTGTGCACCACTATAAGTGAACATAACCACTTACCTTGTGCACCACTATAAGTGAACATAACCACTTACCTTGTGCACCACTATAAGTGAACATAACCACTTACCTTGTGCACCACTATAAGTGAACATAACCACTTACCTTGTGCACCACTATAAGTGAACATAACCACTTACCTTGTGCACCACTATAAGTGAACATAACCACTTACCTTGTGCACCACTATAAGTGAACATAACCACTTACCTTGTGCACCACTATAAGTGAACATAACCACTTACCTTGTGCACCACTATAAGTGAACATAACCACTTACCTTGTGCACCACTATAAGTGAACATAACCACTTACCTTGTGCACCACTATAAGTGAACATAACCACTTACCTTGTGCACCACTATAAGTGAACATAACCACTTACCTTGTGCACCACTATAAGTGAACATAACCACTTACCTTGTGCACCACTATAAGGGAACAAAACCACTTACCTTGTGCACCACTATAAGTGAACATAACCACTTACCTTGTGCACCGCTATAAGTGAACATAACCACTTACCTTGTGCACCACTATAAGTGAACATAACCACTTACCTTGTGCACCGCTATAAGTGAACATAACCACTTACCTTGTGCACCACTATAAGTGAACATAACCACTTACCTTGTGCACCACTATAAGTGAACATACCTACTTACCTTGTGCACCACTATACGTGAACATAACTACTTACCTTGTGCACCACTATAAGTGAACATAACTACTTACCTTGTGCACCACTAAAAGTGAACATAACCACTTACCTTGTGCACCACTATAAGTGAACATAACTACTTACCTTGTGCACCACTATAAGTGAACATAACTACTTACCTTGCGCACCGCTATAAGTGAACATAACCACTTACCTTGTGCACCACTATGAGTGAACATAACTATTTACCTTGTGCACCACTAAAAGTGAACATAACCACTTACCTTGTGCACCACTATAAGTGAACATAACCACTTACCTTGTGCACCACTATAAGTGAACATAACTACTTACCTTGTGCACCACTAAAAGTGAACATAACCACTTACCTTGTGCACCACTATAAGTGAACATAACTACTTACCTTGTACACCACTATAAGTGAACATAACTACTTACCTTGCGCACTGCTATAAGTGAACATAACCCCTTACCTTGTGCACCACTATAAGTGAACATAAGGTAAGTAGTCCAGGGGCTGATGTGCAGATCCGCATTTATTAACTGTAAAAGCTGGCGGCACATGCGGCTTCACTGCGCTCCGCACCGGCTCCTTTATACGCTGTCACAATTCACAATGCCTGCCCAGGAGATGGGAGCTCTGATTGGTGAATAGCTATTCACCAATCAGAGCTCTGGTCTCCCGGCGGCTGGGATTATTAATTATGACAGCGCATACATTATTCCCCATCTGGAGCCAGCGGGGAGAGCAGTGGAGCCGCATGTGACGCCGGCTTGTTAACTTAATAAATGTGGATCGCAGTGGGTCTCTGGAGAATGACCTGCTGCGATCTGCACCTCAGCCCCTGGACTATAACTTCCATCATGGAAGGAGTCTGTCCATGATAGTAGTAGTAGTCCTAAAAGTCCCGCAGCCGGGGGATGTGCAAGTGCCATCCCTCAGGGCTGCGGTTCTACAACTACTCCCATCATGAGACAGACTCTGTCTCATGATGGGAGTTATAGTCCAGGGGCTGAGGTGCAGATCGCAGCAGGTCATTCTCCAGAGACCCGCTGCGATCCACATTTATTAAGTTACCAACCCAGCGCCACATGTGGCTCCACTGCGCTCCTATATACAGCTCTCATAATTCATATTCCCCGCCTCTGGGAGACAGGAGCTCTAATTGGTGAATAGCTATTCACCAATCAGAGTTCCCGTCTCCCGGCGGCGGGGACTATGAATTATGACAGCGTATACAGGAGCCTGGAGCCGACTGGGTGCGCAGTGTAGCCGCATGTGCTGCCGGCTTGGTAACTTAATAAATAAGGAACGCAGCGGGTCTCTGGAGAATGACCTGCTGCGATCTGCACCTCAGCCCCTGGACTATAATTCCCATCATGGAAGGAGTCTGTCCATGATGGGGGTAGTAGTCCTAAAAGTCTCGCAGCCGGGGGATGTGCAAGTGCCATCCCTCAACGCTGCGGTACTACAACTACTCCCATCATGGGACAGTAGTCCAAGGGAAGAGGGACAGATCGAAAGGGGGTCTCACTCCTGAGACCCCCTGTGACCTTTACTGCTCCACCCCATAGTGATGACGTCATTAGGGGGTGGAGCTACACAGTCCAGGCCTGACTCTGTTCTCATTTTGCATAATGGGAACAGAGCCTTTCTGGCAGTGTGTTCTCAAACAGGGAGTTTCCCGCTGTTGCTTAAAGGGGTACTCCGCCCCTGGCATCTTATCCCCTATCCAAAGGATAGGGGATAAGATTTTAGATCGCCGCGGTCCCGTTGCTGGGGACCCCGGGGACCGCCGCTGCGGCACCCCGCCATCATTACTGCACAGAGCGAGTTCGCTCTGTGCGTAATGACGGGCGATACAGGGGCCGGAGCAGCGTGACGTCATGAATCCGCCCCTCATGACATCACGGCCCGTCCCCTTAATGCAAATCTATGGCAGGGGGCGTGACGACCATCACGCCCCCTTCCTATAGACTTGTATTGACGGGGGCGGGCCGTGACGGGCGGGCCATGACGGGCAATCTTTCTCTGCGCAGTAATGATAGCAGGGTGCTGCAGCAGCGATCCCCGGGGTCCCCAGCAGCGGGACCCCGGCGATCTGAAATCTTATCCGCTATCCTTTGGATGTCTAGGGGCGGAGTACCCCTTTAACTACAGCCCCCATGATGGGAGTTGTAGTTTAGCAACAATTGGAGGCTCCCTGTTTATGAACACGCTGCATTATGTGTGCTCTCCCCAGGTGAGAGCGCAAAAAATCTACTAACCCATATTTCTTGTTCTTCTTTTCTTCTCATTTCAGATACGTGAATGCGGAGGACTATGTCAGATTCGACGATGAACAGCATTTTTTTAATTTCAATAAAATGGTTAGTGAGGGCTGTGGGGGAGTGTTTATTTTTTTCTAAATAATTTTTTTTTCAATGTGTCGTGTTTTTATAATTGAGTTTTCAGGCTTAGTAGTGGAAGCCATCTTATAGACGGAATCCATTACTAAGCCGGGGCTTAGCGTTAGCTCCAAAATCAGTTAGTGCAAATCCCCAATTAGTACCCCGGTATCCACCACCACAGGGGTGCCGGTAAGAGCCATTAGCAACAGGCCCAGAGCATCAAAATGGCGCTCCTGGGCCTAGGTGGTAACAGGCTGGTGTTAATTAGGCTGGGGAGGGCCAGTAACAATGGTCCTCGCCCACCCTGGCAGCGTCAGGCTGTTGCTGCTTGGTTGGTATCTGGCTGATATTGAAAATAGGGGGAACCCTATGCATTTTTTTTAAATTAATAAAAAAACAAACGCATAGGGTTGCCCCTATTTTCAGTAAAAGCCAGATACCAACCAAGCAGCAACAGCCTGATGTTACCAGGGTGGGCGAGAACCATTGTTTCTGGCCCTCCCCAGCCTAAATAGCACTAGCCTGTTACCGCCTAGACCCAAGAGCACCATTTTTTACACTCCGGGCCTGTTGCTGTGGCTCTTACCGTCACCCCTGGGGCGGTGGGTACAGGAGTAATAATTGGGTTAGCACTAACTGATTTTGAGGCTAACGCTAAGCCCCGGCTTAGTAATGGATTCTATCTACAAGATGGCTTCCACTACTAAGCCTGAAAATTCAATTATAAAAAAACACGACACATAAAAAAAAAATATTTAAAAAACACTCCCCCACAGCCCTCATTAACCCTTTTATTGATATTTAAAAAAAAAACACTGTTCATCGTCGCAATCCACCAAATCTGACGTAGTCCTCTGCATTCACATATCTAAAATGAGAAAAAAAAAAGGTTAGTACATTTTTGGCGCTCTCCCCTGGGGTGTTCCTAAACAGGGAGCCTCCAATTGTCGACGTCTGCCTACTGTATCCTGTATATATAATCATCTATAGACGGCTTTATATACAGGATAGCGCACAAAGACTTAACCCAGAACTGCTCAGCAGCAGTGTGGGTTAACTCTTTCCATGCTGGGCTCCTGTATAGTATACATGGGTACACTATTCACCCCTGTATACTATACAGCTGGCGGAGGTAAGTAGCGATGCTCTGCACCCTGTATACACCTGTGAACTGGGCGCTCTGCATCCGACCCATGGAGTGGTACCTGAAGGCAGTGAAAAAAATTGCCACAGGGTACAAAAATGACTGTTTCCACACGCCAGCAAAAAAGAAAGAAAAAAACGCAAAAAACCTCAATGGAATCCAATGGAATCCAAAGCAATAGAACAAAATCCCTGTGTCCACTTTTCCTGTGAGGTGCAGATCAGGTGAACAAATAGAACTGTGGGGAGATTTAGAGCTTTATCAGAATGTATCATGTGGCTTGCACAAGTATGGTAGGTCTGGTGCAATTACACCAAATCTACACCAACCAAAACATCTACATACCCCAACATTGATAAGTTTGCCCCACATTGATATATAGGACATTAGGATATCTGTTGGGACATATCAGAAGGTGGGTGGGATAATATTGTTTCAGGATCCCAATTGTCCCACACCCCATCCCCTAAGTGTGTCCCGGTGTCCGTCCTCACACCTCACACTATGTCCAGAGGAGAACGGCACAATCCAAACACCGAATGTGTGAACAGCGTCCAGAATAGGCCACATACTGTACTGTATAGAGAAGGTAGATGATATCGCCATCTGGTGGACACATGGAGAATTACAGGCCAGAGACACCCACTGGAGTATAATGGACACCTCATATATGATTATATCAGTCCCAGTGTTCCCCTGCACAGTGGTCTCCAAACTGTGGCCCTCCAGATGCTGCAAAACTACAACTCTCAGCATGCCCGGACAGCTGTTGGCCAATATCATATGTGATACTTTCTTATGAGCTGTGTATCTAAGCCTATCATATGTGATACTTTCTTATGAGCTGTGTATCTAAGCCTATCATGTAATACTGTCTGCTGAGCTGTGTATCTAAGCTTATCATATGTGATACTGTCTGCTGAGCTATGTATCTAAGCTTATCATATGTGATACTGTCAGATGGGCTGTGTATCTAAGCTTATCATATGTGATACTGTCTGCTGAGCTGTGTATCTAAGCTTATCATATGTGATACTGTCTGCTGAGCTGTGTATCTAAGCTTATCATATGTGATACTGTCAGATGGGCTGTGTATCTAAGCTTATCATATGTGATACTGTCTGCTGAGCTGTGTATCTAAGCTTATCATATGTGATACTGTCTGCTGAGCTGTGTATCTAAGCTTATCATATGTAATACTATCTGCTGAGCTGTGTATCTAAGCTTATCATATGTGATACTGTCTGCTGAGCTGTGTATCTAAGCTTATCATATGTGATACTGTCAGATAGGCTGTGTATCTAAGCTTATCATATGTGATACTGTCTGCTGAGCTGTGTATCTAAGCTTATCATATGTGATACTGCCTAATGAGCTGTGTATCTAAACTTATCAAATGTGATACTATCTGATGAACTGTGTATCTAAGCTTATCATATGTGATACTGTCTGATGAGCTGTGTATCTAAGCTTATCATATGTGATACTGTCTGATGAGCAGTGTATCTAAGCTTATCATATGTGATACTGTCAGATGTGCTGTGTATCTAAGCTTATCATGTGTGATACTGTCAGATGGGCTGTTTATCTAAGCTTTTCATGTGTGATACTGTCTGCTGAGATGTGTATCTAAGCTTATCATGTGTGATACTGTCTGCTGAGCTGTGTATCTAAGCTTATCATATGTGATACTGTCAGATGGGCTGTGTATCTAAGCTTATCATGTGTGATACTGTCTGCTGAGCTGTGTATCTAAGCTTATCATGTGTGATACTGCCTGCTGAGCTGTGTATCTAAGCCTCCGTGTGATGCTGTTGGATCATGTATCGTCCTCTCTTCTATAGTTATTGTGAATGATGTTTCATACCTTGTGGTTCTTTACGTTACTGTTATTACTGTTCTCTCATCTTTTTCTAGATTTTTTTGGCATTTTTTTTGCTTCTAGATAGAACTATAAGAGCACTGAGTCTGGTGTATCTAAGCCCATCATGAAGCTGTTTAATAAGCTGCTGTATGTAATCCTGTCATGTGTGATACTGTCTGCTAAACTGCTGTATCTAATCCTATGATGTGTGATACTGTCTGCTAAACTGATGTATCTAATCCTATGATGTGTGATACTGTCTGCTAAACTGCTGTATCTAATCCTATGATGTGTGATACTGTCTGCTAAACTGATGTATCTAATCCTATGATGTGTGATACTGTCTGCTAAACTGATGTATCTAATTCTATTATGTGTGATACTGTCTGCTAAACTGATGGATCTAATCCTATGATGTGTGATACTGTCTGCTAAACTGCTGTATCTAATCCTATGATGTGTGATACTGTCTGCTAAACTGATGGATCTAATCCTATGATGTGTGATACTGTCTGCTAAACTGATGGATCTAATCCTATGATGTGTGATACTGTCTGCTAAACTGATGGATCTAATCCTATGATGTGTGATACTGTCTGCTAAACTGCTGTATCTAATCCTATGATGTGTGATACTGTCTGCTAAACTGATGTATCTAATCCTATGATGTGTGATACTGTCTGCTAAACTGATGTATCTAATTCTATTATGTGTGATACTGTCTGCTAAACTGATGGATCTAATCCTATGATGTGTGATACTGTCTGCTAAACTGCTGTATCTAATCCTATGATGTGTGATACTGTCTGCTAAACTGATGGATCTAATCCTATGATGTGTGATACTGTCTGCTAAACTGATGGATCTAATCATATCATATGTGATACTGTCTGCTGACCTGTGTAGCTAAACTTATGATGTGTGATACTGTCTGCTGAGCTGTGTATCTAAGCTGGTCATGTTTAATACTGCCTGAGAACTGTGTATCTAAGCCTGTATACAGTATAATGTCTGCTGAGCTGTTGTATCTAATCCCATGATGTGCGATACTGTCTGCTGAGCTGCTGTTTCTAATCCCATGATGTGTGATTCTGTCTGTTGAGCTGCTGTATCTAATACCATGATGTGTGATACCATCTGCTGAGCTGCTGTATCTAATCCCATGATGTGTGATACTTTCTTCTGAGCTGCTGTATCTAATCCCATGTGTGATACTGTCCACTGAGCTGCTGTATCTAATCCCATGATGTGTAATACTGTCCACTGAGCTGCTGTATCTAATTTCATGATGTGTGATACCGTCTGCTGAGATGTGTATCTAAGCCTCCGTGTGATGCTGTTGGATCATGTATCGTCCTCTCTTCTATAGTTATTGTGAATGATGTTTCATACCTTGTGGTTCTTTACGTTACTGTTATTACTGTTCTCTCATCTTTTTCTAGATTTTTTTGGCATTTTTTTTGCTTCTAGATAGAACTATAAGAGCACTGAGTCTGGTGTATCTAAGCCCATCATGAAGCTGTTTAATAAGCTGCTGTATGTAATCCTGTCATGTGTGATACTGTCTGCTAAACTGCTGTATCTAATCCTATGATGTGTGATACTGTCTGCTAAACTGATGTATCTAATCCTATGATGTGTGATACTGTCTGCTAAACTGCTGTATCTAATCCTATGATGTGTGATACTGTCTGCTAAACTGATGTATCTAATCCTATGATGTGTGATACTGTCTGCTAAACTGCTGTATCTAATCCTATGATGTGTGATACTGTCTGCTAAACTGATGTATCTAATCCTATGATGTGTGATACTGTCTGCTAAACTGATGTATCTAATTCTATTATGTGTGATACTGTCTGCTAAACTGATGGATCTAATCC